>NW_003852399.1:17899798-17933106 GCF_000181295.1 Otolemur garnettii | reverse complement strand
TAGATGTATGGAACAGAATAGTGAACCAAGAGATGAACCCAGCTACTTACCATTATTTGATCTTTGACAAACCAATTAAAAACATTCAGTGGTGAAAAGATTTTCTATTTAACAAATGGTGCTGGGTGAACTGGCTGGTGACTTGTCTTACTTTCTTGAGGGCTGCTCATGTATCACTGCAGAGAAGTCCCCTCTGAGCATGATACTAAGAAATTGTACTCACAACTCCAGTTATATTTTATCCCCATAACTTTGTTCGTTTTCTCAGCACTAATTGTTACCCAAGAAAATCATTTATTTATTTATTTATTTTGTTTGTTTGGGATTCACCGAGGGTAAAAAAAATCTAGGTTATACTGATTGCATTTGTTAATTGTGTCCAGTCCCCCAGGAGGCGTGTCATACACTGGTGACTCCCATCACCCTTCCTGCTCCCCTCTCCCTGATCCTAAGAGAATTATTTTTATGTGACTTAAAAAGAATTTAAAAGATAGTTTATTGTCTTTACATTATGAACTACTTGAGGATAGTGGCTATGTTTGATTCACAGGTATATCTTTAACATTTGGAGGAATTCCTTATTTGTGGAGTAGGTGTTTAACTTTTTTTTTTTGGTATAAGAATGAATGATCTTTTGTGGTGGAGGATTGCACTGGTCATTATGGACAATAGGTCTGAGAATATCCTGGAGAGCTGGTTTAGTTATGGCAAATTTCTTCAATGCATGGGTGTCATTAAAGTATTTAATTTCTCCATCATAAATGAAACTCAGTTTAGCTGGATACAGGATCCTGGGCTGAAATTTATTTTGTTTTAAGAGATTAAATGTTGATGACCACCCTCTTCTTGCCTGAAAGATTTCTGCAGAGAGGTCTGCAGTTATTCTAATATTCTTCCCCTTGTAGGTTATGCCACCTCTATGGTTAATCTCACAAGGGTACAAGTGAATCTTTCTAAAAGCAGAGTAGGAATGTTTTAACTCAATAACTAAGAAAATGACATGAAGGTTGTGTTAAACAGTTTGACAAAAGTATTTCAAAATGTATATGAAAACAGCACACTGTACCCCATGATTGCACCAATGTGCACAGTTATGCTATAAGAAATAAAAAAGAAAAGAATGAATGATCTTAGTTCATGTCAATCATTGCTCTAAGTGCTTTGCACGTATTACCTCATTGAACTAAATGAGAATTGTCACTGAAAATTGGAGTTACGTACTATCATTATTTGTATCTTACATAAGAAGAAACCAAGTTACAGAGATTTAAATACCTTGAGCCAAATCCCGCAGCTAGTAAGTGTTGGATAAAATAACCTCAGGTTTTCACTGCTAGAGATGTGTCTGTGACAGCTGCAAGATGAGAATCAATATCTAATAGCTAAATTGTAGAACAAGTATTTAAGTAGGTTCAACCCTGAAGCCAATCTGACTCAATACACCTTTCCAGGTGTTGTGTTAGAAGATTCTCATGCATATTCTTCTTTATCTATTATTCTGTCTGATTTTCAACTCCAAAAACTAAGTCTTAGAAAAGTTTTGTCTTGAGAAATGAATTGAAATTGAGTGGTTTTGAAAAATACCCCTGTCATCAACCAACTCATAGAAAAGTATGAACTAAAACCTTCCTTACATTTAGTATGTGAGAAGAGAAAATGTTGATCTATGTCTTCCTACAAGGTGTACTTGCTTTTCTTAAAATTCAGGACAGCTCTCAAAATGAAGCTATTCTACAATAGACTAAATTAACACAGTAGTGTATGTGTACACATATGTGTATATATGTATATTTATATTTGCACACGTATATATTTGTATTTTTATTGGTTCATTCAGTTTATGAATGTTCAATAAAACCTTTACCTGCCTGCAATTTGGTATGAATGTCATTTATAATAATCACATATTTAGCCACTTATTTCCTGCCTGCCATTTAGGAATAAAAAATAGTTCCATTTTTCCCTGAATTTTCTATGTCATATGCAAGGCTGGCAAATAGAATGATTAAATTATCTATGCTAAAGAAGATATCATTATTTGATTAACTTACATTGACAAATATTAATATAAATATTATTCTGGTTGCCTCTCCACCCTTATTGGAACTCATTATGGTTAGCAAACCTAAAGAATTGGTTTATTCTCGGCAACATTTCTAATACAATCCTTGTGACATCCTCCCTGGATGAATGTCACATGAAGTACACTGAAGAGAAGAATTTTGCACAAATGCAGACATTTATTTAGATTCAAAATATCTTTTTTTCTAACATTTCTATTAATTTTTAAAACACCATCCTACAAATTATAGTGTCCCTATTCTTTTCATAATTTACATTTTTTTTTTTTAGTTATCAGGAACTGCATATTTAGGGGAATGAGAGAGAAGAGAGTGTGGGATACATAATTTGAGAATAGATTACTTCTTTCCAAAATATATTTTGGCAATTTTTAGTTTTAATCAGACACTCTGTGCTTTTCTGGCCTCCTCTTCAGCTTACTCAAACATGTCTAAAGGATGCAGACATCTTAAAACCCAAGAAGTAAGAAGTGAAGTTCTACACTGTTGAAGTCCAGGTAAAGATGCAGAATAGGGCAGATAACATGGGAATTTCCCTTTAAATTGAATAAATGCAGCCTCCACTCTGTGTGGTAGTCCAGGACCACAGAATTGACTGTGTATGCTGAAACCATGTAAAACCATTTTTTTTCAGATTAATGTGAGGGTACATACAATTATTTATATCGTTTTGTGCTTGTTAGGTAAAGTACTAGGTGTATTTGAATCCTTCACCCAGGAGGTGTTCCAGAAAAATCTTAATAATCAGTAGGAGCAATTACAATTATTCCATGATCTTTAAAGATTTTTGTTATAACATTAAAAACTCTCTTACTGAGAGTTATAAATTATAGGTAAATGAAAAAATAATGAAACTAATATTTATTTAGCACACTGTGTTTTAAAGAATTAACATGTGTTTGTAAAAAACTTACAAGGAGTAGTTTGAATAGTGTGCCTTTTTCTTCTTGTTAAGTAACTTACACTATGGAGCAAGCATCTTCTTAGTTTCTTGACAAATTGTCTTACTCGTCTAAGTTTGAAGCAGTTTCCAACATTTTATCCTTTGTGATATATATATGTGTGTGTGTGTTTGTGTGTGTGTATATGTAGTATATATGTCAAAAGTATACATACTTTGTTGTAGATACTTTTTCACTTTCAATTTTGTTGGCCAGTTCCTCCTTTGATTACTCCTTTTTTTCATAATTCTACATGGTTAACCTCTGGGAGACAAGGAAGTGGTATGACTACATGCTTTGCTGTCTGTGCAGGAACTGAAGAACAGATGTGCAGTGGCCAATCACCAACAGACAGATTTGGGAAAATGTGATGTGTATGATTGACTGCTAATTATGATGTGCTTCTGTTATGTATGATTTGTGGACCACAGATTTAACAACCAAGTTCATTTTTATGCAATTACTCGCAGTTAATGTGCCATAATAGCTAAAATTTGAACAATGTTCTTGGGAGGACTGTGCTATTTGTATTTTGTTAAAAGGAGATCATTGAAAATGGAGTATATCGGAACTGTGAAAATCAAGGACTGACTGGCTGTTAATGTCTTTCTCAACTAATGTTAACTATTTCACAGAATGCTTATTATGTGCCAGGCATTACTTGTCTCTTTCTAAAAATTATTTCATTTTAATCTCATATGCAGTATGATAAGATGTATAAGGTATAATAGTCTCTATTTTTCAGATGAGAAAATTGGGATATTATACTTGGGATTTCCCCAAGGCTCTGGAAGTAACAAGGAATAGATCTACATAATTTCAAAACTTAAGGTAACTTTGATTTTCACTTAGATAATTCCTTTTAATTCATGTCAACTATAATTTCCTATGAACAAAGCTTACTTGAACCTTTCAAAATGTCAAGTAGGACTCTGGAGATAATTTTTCTAGGGATAAGAAGGTTCACTTATTTATCATCTGTTTTGTGCAAAAATATAGAACTTATAATGAATATTATTTACTAAGATCCAAATGTTATTCCATTTTATTAAAGCTTCCTCTCACTGTGTTTATTCTGATTCTTTAGCCAATGTTGTAAAGAAATAGCTATGTATTTTATACCACAAAACATTTAACTCAAACTACTAAGGAAGTCCTTAATGACTACCTAGAATTTGAAGTCCAGGGAAATTAAGTTGTTTGTTTCTATTCTGCGTACTCCCGGTGTGTAGTGCACAGAATAGTATGAAATGGAAGCAACTCAGAGGAATGGTGGTTTATTCAAAGTACTGACTGACAATATTGACTTAGTCCCAAACAATTTTTCTCAAACAGGAGTTTCAATGGTATACTCATCAGCTAACCTATTGTAACTAAGAAAATAGGATATCAGAATTAGCAGAACATTTCTCTTAAACATTTCATCTTGTTTGTCTTTTTGCTTTGGGTCAATATTTATAAACTATACATTTCAGTGTTTTTAAAAAATTCTTAAATGAACTTCATAGTAGCTAGATTGAGCACCTTTGGAAGCCATTAGAATGACTAATTTAGATTTTTATATATCTTTTTTGAATCCTGTGCCAATTTCAACTTTCCTTCAAAATGACAAGAAAGTGCTAAATGTATAATGTTTCGTGAGACAAATTTGAGAGTTTTTGTGACATCTAAGATTAAGAAACCCAATCTTCCCTGAATATAGCTGATTTTACTAACAGTGTATTAATAATTATGTGGTTTAATTTTAACTCAGTGGATCTGTGAATCCCCTAAAACATATTGGGGACCTCAGAAAAACAAAAAAATCAACAACAACAAAATAAAACAACCCTATCACCCAGATAGTCACTCAGTTTACTGAGTGTGACAGTTTCAGTGACAGACCCTGAAAGAGCTTCCTCAAACAAAGTTTATGGGAGATAGTGGGCAGATTTTGTTACATGGGTCATTGTTCTTCTTTTGTAATAGTAGGAACCTGTATATTTTTTATTTTTTTATTTCAGAATGTGTTTTATTTTACATACTTTGTTTTTGTACAGATTGAATCAGTGTTCTTGAAGAAATTGTTTTTTTGAGAACAAATATATGAAATGAAATTCAACAAAAGCGAAAACTTAAGAAAGCTTTGGAAATACTCAAATGAAAGCTCTGAGCTACTTAATAGTAACCTAATCAATGTCCAGGAGGTGATTTTATCATTTTATGAAAATGTTTTCGCAAATATTCTCAGTTTTGTGTTTTATATTTGTATGTGAAACTGTTTGTTAATACATATCTCCTGGAATTTATTGTCACATTTAGCGGGATGAGGTAGTTATCTTACACCAAGCTAATGTGTATTTTGAGTATAAGTTCAATCATTTCAGGAGCTTCCATATTTTATATGCTCCTTCAATAAAGCTTGTTTATTTATATATAACCTATGCTTGTTTTCATTTTTATTGTAAGCCATTTTATTTTTGAAATGCTATACTTACAAGTAATGACATGCTTGGGTGATTTAATATTTTTAAGTCTATAAAAGGGTCTTTTAACTTTGAACGTCTATGCACTCAGAGGTCTATAGTTGTACTTCAGGGCACTGTAATCTGGCCCGGCATACAAAATTGTGTTGGCATTTATGCACTTTTCTAGAGAGAGTTTTCACCTGATTATAAAACATTTGAGAAGATCATTCTTAACAGGGTTTAATTTTATTCTTTGCCTAATTTTATTCTTTTTCTTTTAGCAAGGTAGTACCCCATTGACCCAGTTGCTTGCCTTTCATAATCCACTATGTCTACCAAAGTCCACCCTCAGGGGACATTTGCAGACTGTGCCCCAGAAACGCTGCCTTCCACTTGCCTGTGTTTAGCAGCTGCTTGCCCATCACAGTTTCCATCTCTGCCCACTCCGTCTGCATCATGGCCTCCCCCACTTGGATCTAAACATCTGTTCTGCTTTGCTGTAGGTTAAAACAAACAGGAACTTCTCTATGCCAGCCTTAAGTTTTATGAAGTTTAGGTACTTACATTGTTGTTATTTTTCAAAAACAAATAAGTATATTTTGTTTATGTATTTTAAACTCCTTGAGTTCTTTAAAGGAAAAAATCCAACAAGAAATCTGAGAAGGAAACATGTAGGAAAAATCCTTTTGTTAGAGGAAAAAAAACCCGTATTTATAGTAGAGAAGACCCTACTAGACAGGATAGGCATTCCTATCCTGCAACACTAGGTAAAGTTATGAATTGTATACAGGCACCCCGTTAGCTAGTGGTCAGCGTCTGGAATAATACCCTTTCCCAAAGCAAACAGTATTCTACACATGTGCTGCTTACCTCCCAGCAGTCCTTCCTCCTTTGTTTGATAACACATCATCAGTTCACAATGAGGAATATTCCTTTCCTACTCTCCATCCTCATCATTTCACTAAATTGACCCTCTTCTTAGTTTCAAGAAAACAAAGCCATCAGTGTCCTCATACTTCTGATCGCACTGTGACCCAATTTAGGACAAACAGAAGTACATGCAGGACTTTTATTTGAGGACTAGAAGAAAGCAGCTTTCTCTGCTCAAATTCTTTACTACACTGAGGCCCCTCCACCACCACCCTGGTAGCTGGAACTCCTGATATGAAATGGGCTGAACTCAGGTAATGAGGACTGCTCTATTCAGCGTGCTGAGTCACAGTGTTGCTGGCTGTCCTAAATCCATCTTTATCAGGCAGGAATTTTAATACTAAAGATATTATAGCTAAGAATATGTGGTACTGCTGCACAAATTTTGAATCTTGAGACAACTCATCTGAGAGTAAAACCAGAATATGGGGCAGAACAAGACAGAGTAGAGAGAAATAAAACAGGATTCTGGGGCCTCTTTGGAGCCTCTGTTGTAGAATTTCACCAGAAGCTAACTCTACTCATGGCTTAAGCACTTCAGTCAACCATATTTCTCCTGATTCTCTCTTTAAAAAAAAATATTGTTAATTACTTTATTTTTTATTGTTTTGTATGTTCTAATGCTTAATTCATAGAAAGAAAAGTGTTCAAGCCCAGTTTTTGAAAAAAAAATTCAGAATATTATGGGGTTACAAACATTTTAGTCACATGGATTGCTTTTGTACTGATGGGGTCAAAGTTATAAGTGTGTGCATCACCCAGATACTGCACACTGTTCCCGTTAGGTGTGATTTCACCACCTCCCACTTGATTTCCATTGAGTTTTACTTTCATCTGTGGAGGTAAGTGCAGATTAGTTAGTTCTAATTTAATAGTGAGCGCATGTGGTGTTTGCTGCCATTCTTGTGAAACTTTGCTTAGAGTAGTCTCCAGTTCTATCCAAATTGTTGTAGAATGTATTAATGTTTTTGAGCTTATGTACATAGATATTTTTATGATATTCTCAGGTGATTATTTTTTATTTCTGTGGTATCAGTTGTAATATCATCATGTACATTTCTGATTGACTTTATTTGGATTCTTTATTTTCTATTCCAGTTAATCTAGTTAGAGGTCTATCAATTTTATTTCTTCATAGTATCAACATTTGTTTCATTACTCTTCTGTATTATTGTTGTTATTGTTTTCTATTTTGTTTAGTTCTTTTGTTATGCAGGCCGTGGGTTTGGTTTGCTCATCCTTTTCTATTTTCTTGAGATGATTTATTAGATTTTAGTTTTGTGATCTTTCTATAGTTTTAACGTAGGCATTTACAGCTATGAACTTTTCCTATAGAACTGATTTACTGAATCTCATAGACTTTGATAACCTATATGTCCCCTTTGCCATTTAATGAGAGAAATATTTTGATTAACTTTCTTCTGATCAACTGAGTAAGTTGTCTGATTCTCATAATTTTTTGTAGAATTCAGTTTTTCTACTAGAGTTGATTTCTAATGTTGTTGCACCGTGGTCTGGTCTGAGAAGATACATAGTATAATTTCTAGATTTTTTTAATTTCTCGAGACTTGTTTTGTGGTCTTCCTTAGAAGATGTTCCATGTGTTGATGAGAAGTATGTATCTTCAGTAGTTTAGGGGTAGAATGTTCTGTAAATGTCTGTTTTGCCCATTTGCTCTAGTGTCAAGTTTATTTTTGCTTAGAGGATTTGTTCAGTTCTTTCAATGGGCTGTTGAAGTCCCCAGAAGTTATGATGCTGCTGTTTATTACTTTGTTTTGATGGAGTATGATTTGCTTTATGGATCTGGGTGCACCTGTGTCAGGTGTATAAATATTTAGAATCATTATGTTTTCTTGTCGAATTTCTCCCTTTACCATTATACACATGTATAATGACCATCTTTATCTTTCTTTACTATTGATGATTTGAAGTACATTTTATCTGATATAAGAATGGCTACACCTGCTTTCTTTTGCTTTTCATTTACATGTGATATCATTTTATATCCTTTCACTTTGATTTTAAATGAGTCCCTATGGGATTGAGATGTTTCCTGGAAACAGCAAATACTTGGCTTGTATTTTTTTATTCACTCAGCCAGCATATGTCCCTTGAGTGAGGAATTCAAGCCTTTCACATTTATCTAAATCATTAATATGCGGGATGCATTCATCCTGTTGACAGTGCTTTCAAGCAATAGACTGAAAATTAAATAGGCAAATTTAATATGTAAATGATACATTTGTTCCTCATGAAAGGCAACTGATAAAGAGTTGTTATGGAAAAGCAGTTATCTCCCCCCACGGCTGAAATGCAAAAGAACAACCTTTATTAATGGTCACTATAAATACACTTTAATACAATGGATTTTCAGTGAAGCTGCCTCATTCATTGATTAAAGGTGTAAATTTGAATTTTACCATTTCTATGGTCTTGACGTATTTAATTTATGAATTTAATTTTACTTTTTAATTGTATAAAGCTTTAAGAATAAGGGATTTATAACTGGCCTTATGTTTGTACATGCAAAATTATATATATAACTATATATATATGTATATGCGTATATATATATATATATAGAGTTTAAACCAATGACAAAGTCATTGTGCAAACATTTTTTAAAAAGAGGTTAAGACATTAATTAAGCTAAAGAAATGGGGATTTACTCATTGCATGATGAATAGTAAGCTTGAAAGAGTAGCTCGAAATTATGTATTTTCTACAGAATAGGCTAGATTACCTTGTTAGGTCATTACCGCACAAATCTCTTTCAGTGGGATGGAGGTTAACCCAGTTACTCTGGCTACATAATATATCATCTCAAAACTTGACGGTTTAAAACAACCATTTACCATGCTCATTGATTCTGTGGGTTACGAATTTGAACAGGACTCAGGATTGCTTGTTTTTGCTCTGTGATGTCTAGGAGTTTCCACTGGAAGATGTGATGGCTAGGAGTTGGAATCGTCTGAAGCCCTGTTCATTCACACATCTGGAAGATGATGCTAACTGGTGGCTGGTGCTTCACTTGATTTCCACATGAGCTTCCCACATGGCCTGTGTGAGCTAGTTTTTGGCTTCCTCTAGGAGGATGCCAACATTCCAAAGATAAACTGGGCAAAAGCTGTCTATCTTGTATTTTATGAACGAGGCTTAAAACTCATGAGCAATCATGTGTCACTTAATGATGAGGAGACATTCTGAGAAAGGATTGTAGTGCAATCATAGACTGTGCTTACACAAACCTAGGCGGTATAACCTACTACATGTATTGCTTCTAGGCTACAGGCCTGTTGCTCTACTGAACAGGGTAGGCAAGCATAACACAAAGCAAGTATTTATGTATCTAAATACAGTATGTGTATATCTAAGGTACAGTAAAAATATGACATAAAGAATACAAAATGGTACACCTGTATAGGACATTTACCTTGAATGGAGAGTGTAGGATTGGAAGTTGCTCTAGGTGAGTGGTGAGTGAATGCAGAGGCCTAGGACATTAGTGTACCATATTGTAAGCTTTATAAACAATGTGCACTTGGGCTACACTAAACATAAAATAAAATATTTTTTTCTCTTAAATGAAATAATCTTCACTGTAACCATTTTACTTCATTAACTTTTTAATTTTTTAAGACTTTTTGACACTTGTCTAATAACATCTATCTTAAAACACAAAGATCAGGCCCAATTGTTCAAAAAAATTTTCTTTATATTCTTCCTCTATAGGATTTTTTCTATAAGCTTAAGTTTATTTTAAAACCTTTTTAATTAAAAATCAAGACACAAACACACACATTAGCTTAGGCCTACACAGGTCAGGATTATCAATTTCACCATCTACCATCTTTAATTCTTGTCCCACTGAAAGGTCTTCAGAGAAAATAACGTATATGAAGCTGTTCTCTCCTATGACAATAATTCCTTCTTTTGGAATGCCTCCTGAAGGATCTTCCTGAGGCTGTTTCATAGCTAATTCTTTCATTATATAAGTAGAATAAACACTCTCTAAAATAATAATAAAACTACAGTAATATCTAAATTAGTAATATAGTCATTTATTTTCACTATCAAGTATTAGGTGCTGTATGTAATCGTATGTGCTGTACATTTATACAATGGGCAGCACAGATTTGTTTACACCAGTAGCACCACAAACACATGAGTTATGCATTGTGCTATGACTATGATGTTACTAGGTGATAGGAACTTTTCATATCCGTTATAATTTTATGGGACAACCAGCCTATATGCAGTCCAATGTTGAAATGTTACTAGATGGTGCATAATGGTATTCAGTTTGTTAGAAGTTAGTAACGATGGCCCATGTTCAAAAGGAGGGAGTTAGACTCTCTTTTTTGATAGGAGTTATATGAAAGTTCTCGAGAAACATGTAGGACTGTAAATAATGCTGTGGACATTTGGAGAAAATACAATATGCCATAATTCCTGTGTGAGGATGTAGGATCTTTTTACTCTTGGAGATCTTTCAGATACATATTCAATTTTTTTGTATACAGAGTTGTTTTTTTTTTTTTTTTTGACACAGAGTCTCACTATGGTCACCCTCAGTAGAGTACTGTGGTGTCACAGCAACCTCTAACTCTTGGGCTTAAGTGATTCTCTTGCCTCAGCCTCTCAAGTAGCTGGGACTATAGGTGCCCACCACAATGCCTGGTTATTATTATTATTATTTTTTTGTTATTGTTGTTGTAGTTGCCATTGTTGTTTCGCAGGCCTGGGCTGGGTTCAATCCCGCCTGCTCTGGTGTATGTGGCTGGCACCCTAGCTGCTCAGCTACAGGCCCCAAGCCATATTCAATTGTTTATATTTGTTCTCTCAGTAACTTTAAGCATATGGGCCAGTTGTGATGATGCACAATTGCAGTGCCAGTACAGATCAAAGGATTCTTGAGCCCGGGAGTCCCAGGCTACAGTGAGCTATGATTGTGCCACTGTGGCACAAGATCTCATTCAACAAATGAAAAATGAGTCTTAGGGGAAACTAATATATACCGCCTACACTGTTATAAGCACTGTAATGTATGTTTGTTGTATTATTTAAGACTACTCAATTCTGTTACAGAAACTGAGAGAAGCGCTGAATGGGAACAAACACTTTTGAGATGTGAGATTCACAATGTGTTAAGTATAAATAGTAAATAAGTTATTAACCTGTTAAGCGTGTTAAAGAAGGAATAAATGGAACATCTGTGTATTGAATATAGATAAAAATAATGGAGCAAATGAGAGAAAGGACTGGAAGAACTAAGTAAGAAAATCTTAAATATTCATAAGGTACAGATTATGCCATTTCCAGAATGACAACTATGCTATCTCTAAATCAGACGCTCATTAGTGAGATCCATTCGGGCCCCACATGTGTTTTTCTCAAGAACAGACAAAATCCATAGCTGCTCAGCAGGCTAATTTATGGCGAGCCACAGCTGTGCTCAGATATGCTCCTTCTGCATCTCTCCAAAAGAGAAAGTGTGTGGGTTTCACCTTTTGTCAGCTGAGTGCTCTTGCCCATCCTCACCTATGGTCCTCACAAATATACCACCAAGGAGGAAGGCTGGTGCAGCGAAACAGGACATGAACAGTAACACTAAGAATCAGATGGTCTGATCTTCCCCATACCCTATCCTAAATAGTCAAGACCACCTCTTTCCTCTTGCTGTATTTTTTTGCTTTCCTTAATAGTGTGCCTTAGCTGCTTGTTCACTGTGACTTGGTACCCCTTTAGTGAAATGGCATCTGAAGAGACTGGCTCTCTCCATGGCTGACAAAAAGCCCAAGGAAAGACTCAAGACAGAGCAATAATCATATTAATTTGAAAGTGGTGGGGAAGAATGGCTCCACCATATAGTCTAAGATTAAAGAGGCATATGCCACTGAGTAACTAATGAAAGCCTCCTGTGAACAACGGGGCCTGTCAACGAAGCTGATCAGATTCCAGATTTCATGGGCAGCTAATCAATGAATCAGACACAGCTGCAGAGTAGGAAAAGGAAGTGTATTCTAACAAGAAACAGGGGGTGTCTACTGAAAAAGGAACCTGTTTCTTTATTCCAGAGCTCTGTTCCCACAGACCAAGAATGCATTCTCACTTAGTAAACCATAACTTGGTTTTTACCATATCCTGATACTACAGTATAGTTTCTGCAATCTTTCCATTTTATTCTTACCCTTTACTTTGCTGTATGTAAAGGAACTAGTGCATGTGCACAAGCACAAAGAGCATAATGATTTTCTTCTTTACTAAATGAACAATGATATATTTTGATCAACATCAAACAGAAATGGCATGGAAAAAATACTGGTTCTGTGAGAATATCCCCTTCTCCATCAGTGGCGTGCTCATTCAGCTCTTATATTTTCATCCCAATAAGTTATTTTATTTATTAACAAAAAATCCCTAAAAATACTTCCTTATTTTGCTTAGACAATTTTGATACTTAAACAATTTTTCTGTTTTTCATTTGTTATTGGAAAACCAAGCACAATTTTATAACTTTTCTGAATTTGTCTTTAAGTAGGGATAAATTGCTCTTTAAAAAAAAAAAAAAAAGAATCCTAGGCAGTTTTCCCTTCAATCCAAATGTCTTCTTTAAATGAACACTGTGTTTTAGGTGAAAATAAATACATTGATTTATTAAACTGGGTGATCAGGCATCAATTTGATGTTTTTGTTCCATGATCTCTGGGATGGCCTGACAGTGTACATGGAGGCGACCATTGCATCAAGGCAAGTTCCCAGATTGGTAAGTGTTTTATAAGTGATATATTGTTAAAGCCAGAGAACACCCTTCAGTAATAGTAATTATTGATATTATTATCCTATAGATCAGGAAACTGATGCTCTCAGAGGGTAAATAACTTGCCCAAGGCAACACAGAAATAAATGAGAAAATTTGATCTCATACTTGTGATAATATAGCTCTACAGCACACGTTCTATTTCACTAAACTCATTCATTTTTGTATCTTTAATACCTAATGAGGCCCAACACACAGTAGACATATTCTTTGATGATTTTAATTAAATGAATGAATCCTGCATTTGGTTTATTTGCTAGGTGGCCTATGGTAAATTACATAACTTAAGACTCAATTTCCTCAGTTAATGCAGTAGACACTCCAAAGTTGACCAGCTCCCTGCACTTACCACCTCCTTAGGCTGACCTAATTTTCATAGACTGAACATGTACTCAACGCAAGAATGACCTCTATATATTGGCCATTACTATAAAGTTGTATTTTGACCACTTGCATTGTGACACACAATGTTAATTTACCCTCTATAACTTGACCAGTTTAGTCCACTCTACAGCAACAGGCAGAAGGCTGCCCCTTAGTTGTATTATTTTTTAAATATAAGTTGTTTTTTCACGTTTTATTGTTACCACATATTGAATTTGACCTATTGTTCTATTGTTTATCACATGTTGCAGAAAAATGTTTCAACATGAAGGACTGGTCTGAATTATAGATACATCATATAGTTATTGAAAAATTGAGACATGATGGCTTAAAAGAAAGAACTCAAAGCACTGAAGGGAAAAGTTGTTCTTCTATCTTTTTTGGAAAACAGCAGCCAAAGAAAGACAATGGAACAGTCGAGCAACATCCAAAAAGGTAAACATGAGCACTTGGCTATGGTAAGAGTGGAGACCTACAGTAGGAAAGGAGGAAAACTTGGCTCTATGAAATCAATGAAGCCACATTTAGCTTCTTTAAGCAAATTAGGGCAATTAATGCCTGAATCTCTGGGCCAATGATCCAAGCAGTTACTAAAAATTTCACACAGGAATTCAGAGTGATAGATTTCCAAGCATCAAGTGGTTATCTTGATGCTTGGAAAAAGTGTGACATGAGCTCTCCCAGAAACTCTTGTGTGGTGAATTCAATGAAGTTCCTATAGAAGCTGTGGAAGAGTTCATCAAAAAGTTCTCAGACTTCAGCAGGGGCTTCAAAGATGGTGACATCTGTAATGCTGACGAATGAAGACTCTTTTTCAAGATAATACCTGACAGAGCTTGTCAGGAAGGGTCACAAATGTAAGTGAAAAAATATTTTCAAAGAACATTTCACAGTTTTGCTTTGCACTAGCTCAAGTAAAGAGAAACCGAAGCCTTTGGTGATTGGTAAGTCAGCAAAGCTATGTACATTCCAGAATCTGAAGCCAAAAGACCTCCCCATCACTTAGAGATTAAATAAATGGGCGTGGATGATTGGTGCCCTATTTGAGGAGTGGGTAAGGCACCAAGGAATGAAGAAGAAAGGGTTAATGACCAAGAAATGAAGAAGAAACAGTCTATTCTGCTGACAGTAGACAACTGTCTTGGCCACCCACAGTGAATCATCTCACAAATATGACATTGAAATTTCTGCTTCCAAACATGACCTCAAAAATCCAACCTCTTAACCAAGGCATCATCAAACATTTAAAAGGCACTCCTGAGCCTAGCCACTGTAGTGGGTCATTACTGAAACAAACCTGTGGCCCATTTGTGGGAGCAATTTCAACTCAGGATCAGTTGTGTTTGGAATAAAATTCAGCCAGAAATGATACAGAAGCATTTCAAGAAAGTGGGATCTGTCACAATCTAAGAGTATGATGTTTCCCCCCATCAGACGGTCCATCTCCCATGGCAGAATTCAAAGGAGCTTTTGTTGCAGTGGATGATAAGGTGGCAACCTATAATGAACCTGACCACAAACCGATTTTCTAAGCAGTAGTGACTGAAGTACAGACTGACATAAAAGTGCATGAAGCAGCCGATGAATTGGAACAAGCAAGGGAGAATGAAACAGAAATTGCAGAGATCCCCAAATAAGACTTTATCAGGTATCTAATAATGTAATTGAAGACATTTGCTGTAGAAAAATCCCCAGGCATGGTGAATAGTGTAGTCAGCCTTGAAAATGAAAAATATTCATTTTTTTCTCAATTTGGTCGGAGTTTATCACATGTGGATGGAGCCCTAGCTGATGTATGAGGGCAAGGTTTAAGTCAATAGTGAATTTGGAGATACTTGCATCTCTGCAATCCCCCTCTCACATTCCACTTTTCTTTGGAATTCTTGCCCCCAAAGCAGCCAAAGCTTTCAGGTCCCGCTTGGCTATCAAGAACCCCTCATAGTGGTGATGTCATAGTCACCATCTTAGGCAACATTGAGGTCTCTAGGCCTCACTTGAGCCTCGAGCCCATAACATATTTTGTCCCAATATCTTTATCTCACATCCCTGCTGACCAGGTCATGTGACACACTGACTTATGCTATTGGATTCATGGTGGACATAATCTCAATATAGCCTCTTATTCAAAAATTATTAACCTTTTAAAAAAGAAGCCTACAGTCTTAATACAAAATCTGTGAACATTTTATTCCTTGCCCTATATACACAATGGGAAAACATTACTGAATTAGAAGGTCTGAAAGTCTACTGAATTAGAAAGTTTGTTGTTTTCATTGGTCTACTTACATGACTGCCAATGTGACTGAGAGATCTTTGAGGAAGCTGTTCTTGCATAATTTGTTTTATACACTCATGCTTGGATATTTCTCAGGAACTAATAAATACCATGTGAATTGTAGCCATATCTCTCATTTTTGGATACTGAAGTGGATTATTGTTTTTCAATGACACTTGAGAATCTAACTAGCGTGATTTCGGAGATTTGAGCCAAGGTGAACAGAATTGCAGTCAAAAAGTCTCTGACTGTAGTGCAGCTACACTACGTCATCCTATTCTCAGAAGTGATACTGGTTTGTGGTGGAAACCAACGCAGGGACATGGAAAGGACCTGTTTGTCTGCTGGAAACAGACAGAGGAGGTGATCCAGGTGTCCCTACATGAACAATGCCCCTTGTAGAATCTGAGTGAACCCTTGTGGGTTGTTCATTCTAGACAATTTCCACATAAATAAAACTGACCCTCCCATCTATTGATGACCAAAGAGATTAAAGTAGCAGTTAGTGAGGCAGATGAAACGGCTACCACCCAAATCATTTCTGTCTAAAGACCTCTTCCGAAAACTGAAGCATCGGAAAGTTGATAAGAACTCTTAACTACTTCTTCCTTGGCGGAAAATTTATTCTGAGAACATTAGGATATTTTCTTCAATCACTTTCCTTAAATAAGTTGCGTATTTGAACTCTCAGGCTGTGAACTTTCAAAAATGTTATTCCCACTGAGCTGCTCTCTGGATAACCACTTAGTCATTTCCATTTTCAAGACTGCAATTGTTTTCCAATAAGATTGGCCAAATTGAAGAGATTTCAGTTTGCTAAATTACTGTGGGTGATTGACTCCTTGTTTGGGCAGAACTTCTTAGTCCTGTGGAAACAATAGGCGCTTATTAAAGTCCTTGTTCAATCTCTCAGCCACTCTGCAGAGAAACCGCACTTTTCCTCTGTATAGCCAATCAGTGGGATTTCACCGTGATATCCTGCCAGGAAATTAGTTGGTGTATTCTGCCCTTTTCATTTAACCAGTTTGCAGAATATTTGCAAGGATCAAATAAATTAGCTTTTCTACTTTGAACAAAAAATTTCTAATCTATTTTGTTGAGAAATAATAAAAGATATATTTAAATATCATTATCAAGCCCATTAATATATACATGGTTTTGTCACATTTTGCAGAACAGATTAATAGACTTTTTTATAATTTATAAACTTAACAACTTACTAGGAGTTAGCCATCTATTGTTTTTGTAAGTGATTTTTATTATCCAACAACCTATTTCCCTTTTGCCTGAAAGCACGTAGTGGAGCAGCTCAAGACCACTCAGTGGCTGTTTCTGCATTCAGTGGGCTGAGCAGTGGGAGCTGCAGACCAGGCTTCTGTGGCAGGTAGCTCTGCAGTCTTCAGTGGGGAGCTGCTGAGTAGGCCCAGAGGACACTGCAGCCTCAGACCAGTCTGCAACCGTGGGCTGATGAGAGGTACACTGAGGACCTGGAGCAGCTCTATCACCCTGAGATTCCTCCTTAGTCAAGGCTTTTTCAGGTTCTTCCCCTCTCCGTCTCTTCATGATCTCTGTAGAAGCAGACATCAGGCATGACCTCCCCTAGTGCTCATGAAAGGTGATGTCACACATGCGCACAACTTCAGAGGCCAAGGTCTACCACTCAGACCCACTGAGTGAGCTACCTTGCATGGGATAATGATGTCCACATCAGACACAGGAGAATCTGTGGTACATATAGCAAAGGTAAGGGGGTTAACAAAGGACACCTCTGTAGAACGATATACTGGAATATCTGTTATTGAAATTTCCTCACTTGCCAGAAAGAATTTCTAGGTTGCAGTGTTCAGCTGGCTTCTCTAAGATGGGTTTGTGGTTTTAATCACATGGGAAAACAGAGAGACTAGAACTCTTATAATTAACCACGAACGCTTTCAAATCTCAGTAGGTAAGAATTATGTCTGTACTGTAAATTTTGGCTGCTTATTACTCAATTATTTAATGTTCGATGTTTTAATTGACAAATATTTATCACATGTAACATGTTGTGAAATATATATACATTGTGGAATCACTAAATCTCACGAATTAACATGTATTACCTCATGGAGTTACCATTTTTGTGATAATATATCCGGTTTCTAAGCATTTTTCTGAGAATAAAATATACTGTTATTAATGATATATGGCCACCATGTTGTACAATAGATCCCTTAAATGTATTCTTCTCTAACGGAACTTTCATGTATTTTGATCAGAATCTCCCCAACCCCCAACCCATTTCCCATTCTACTGTCTATTTCTTTTTTTTTTTTTTTTAAATTCAATTGTGTTTATTTATCAGGAAAAAAATCTGTCTTTATCTCTACCCAGAAGGAGATTTTTTTTAACCTATATTTTAACTAACTATTCAGAGTTTATACTATACAAGAGTCTCTGTAAGTTAAGTAACTTATGGAAAAATTGATGAATGTGCAAAATGTTTTGCATAAATCAACAATGGAAGTTTTTACAAACGTAATCAACTTGGAGACTTCTTTTGGTGGTGATTTCCACTTTGCAAATAAGGATTAAGGAAAGCACTTTTAATTTTTTTCTCTTCCATGATACAGTTCACTTTTAAGCATAGAAATAAATCTTTAATATTTGAAAAATGTCTTGAAGTAAAGGCCACAATGAATGTAAACTTTGAAAACCTTAGGAAAAAACTTTTGGATGTTTGTGACTATATATATATATATATATATTTTTTTTTTTTATTAAATGATAGCTGTGTACATTAATGCAATCATGGGGTACCGTGTGGTATTTTCATATACAATTTGAAATATTTTCATCAAACTGGTTAACATAGTCTTTATGTCATTTTCTTAGTTATTGTGTTAAGACATTTATATTCTACTCTTAGAAAGATTCACTTGTACCCTTGTAAGATAAACCATAGAAGTGTTCTCTCCAATCACCCTCCCTCACCTATCCACCTCCCTCCCCTCCCTCCACCCCTCCCCTCCTGTCCTCCCATATTCTTAGGCTATAATTAGGTTATAGCTTTCATATGAAAGCTATAAATTAATTTCATAATAGGGCTGTGTATGTTGGATACTTTTTCTTCCATTCTTGTGATACTTTGCTAAGAAGAACATTTTCCAGCTCCATCCATGTAAACATGAAGGAGGTAAAGGCTCCATCTTTCTTTACGGCTTCATAGTATTCCATGGTGTACACATACCACAATTTATTGATCCATTTGTGGATTGATGGGCTCTTGGACCTTTTCCATGACCTGACAATTATGAATTGGCCTGCAATAAACGTTCTGATACAAATATCTTTGTTGTAATGTGATTTTTGGTCTTCTGGATATATACCTAATAAAGGAATTGCAGGATCAAATGGCAGGTCTATTTTTAGTTCTCTAAGTGTTCTCCAGATGTTTTACCAAAAGGAACATATTAGTTTGCATTCCCACCAGCAGTGTAGAAGTGTTCCCTTTTTCTACTGTTTACCTCTATGGTGTCAACTTTTTTTTTTTTTGCAGTTTTTGGCCAGGGCTGGGTTTGAATCTGACGAACCCACCACCTCCAGCATAGAGGACCAGCACCCTACTCTTTTGAGCCACAGGCGCCGCACCTGAGTATCAACGTTTTTAGACACCAAGTGGTATCTGAAATCTCCATAGATCACATGGTATTAGTCTTTTCATAACTGCTATTTTCATTTAACATAATGTCCTTCAGATTAATCCATACTGTCACAAATGACAATATTTCCTTCTTTACTGATGCTGCATAGTATTCCTGTGTGTACACACCACATTTTCCTTATCCATTCATGCTTTGATGGACTAGGTTGACTCCATATCTTGGCTTTTGTGAATGATGATGCAATGAACAGGGGCCTGCAAGGGTCTCTATGAGGTGCTGATTTCATTTCTCTTGGGAAAAAAAAATATATGTATATATCCAGTAGAGGGATTGTTAGGTCACATGGTAGTTATACATATAATATTTTGAAGACCACAAAGGCATTTATGAAAGAGTTCTCTTTTCTTCACATCCTTGCCAATGTTGGCTGTTTAGATGTCAGAGTTCAGGGTACTTTTAGACATGTCACAAAAGCTGGTTTTAATAGAACCTAATATCCCATGTTTTTCCTAGATTCATCATCATTTTAAATACACTCATAGAATTAGAGCCAGATGAGACTTTAAAGATTATATCTATTTTTTTTTAAATTTTATAACTGGGAAAATTAAATTTCCACAACTCATGGTTCATGTTTCACTGTTATAGGTTAACTTACTAAAAGTATCAGAGCCAGTCACTTGGCTAGCTTACAAAAGACTATTTTCCTTTTGTGGTAGTGATGGATGCTTAATTTTTTATATGTGAGTATATCCCTGCTTCCAATAATTATAAAAAGCAATATTGCTATGTTAAAAGTGCTATTAAAAGTTGAAAATATCAATTTTGGTAATAACTATAAAATCACAACTCTATTTATTGAGCTCATACTATACTATATCTTGAATTGCCCTAAATTCTGTCCATTTATTCACTTGCAGCTATTCTCTGAAGCGATACTATTATTCTACTTGTTTTACAGATGAGAACACTGAGCGAGAGTAAGTCACTTGCTAAGATGGTATAGAGAGGCTGATATAAGATTAAAACCTGGTAGTGTGACACTAGAGTTAGCCAACACAATAATGAAGAGTGCTCAAAAGTTATTTAAGAGCATCTATATAATCTTAAGTAATTAAAAGTACTAATATTTTGGCCTTTTACCTGAAGATTTTTCTTTAGTTTATCTGCAGTTCTGCCCAGACATCAATATTTAAAAAAGAAAATCCTCTGAATGTTTGTACTATACAGCTTGGTTTGTGGATTTTTGGGGAGGAAAACAAACTTCCTATTTAATTACTGCTGAGCTCATTGTAATATATTTTATCTCTAATTTTTCTATTTTTCATTCCCTACCCTTCTAAAGCCTTTGAGTTCAAAGTGTAGTCTACAAGTTTATGTGAGTAGTTATGAAGACCCAGAAAGGAGATCTAAATTCTAAAGGAAGATAACATTCAAAGCTCAATTTATGCAATGACATTTTACTATTAACATGGGTTAAAATGTAAGTGTTTATGATGTACTGCTTAGCGCTTCTCCTGCTGCATAATCACCATTATCCTATAGGGAAAGTACATTGACTACAAGGAAATAATTGATTCCAAAGTGAGCCTGAAATTTTCTCTTTTCTGAAACACGTTTTGATTTGAAGTCATTGACATCTGTTCTAATTGATTCTACACAACAAAATAAGTTTTATACTTTAATTAATGGATATTAATTTGAAGTCCTGTTAATAATAAAATGATGTTATTTTGCTTTTCTACAAGTTGCCATGTTGGAACTCCAAAATCAGTATTTGGGAATTCCTCAAGTCTGCGTTTGATGAGTATTTTTTTGGTCAATTGACAAATACTTTATGGTTTCATGAAGTGCAAAAAGTGATGATTTAAAGAAAATGCTTACTTAAAAAATGAAAACAAGAAAATTTTAGATGTTAGAAAATTTTCATAAAGTAATTAGTAAAATTTTCCCCCTTTTTTTCCTTGAAGGTAATCCTGTCAAATGTTTTATAGTTCATTAATTTTGATTCTGTAATAAATTTATATATTTTCCTATTACTGATCCAATAGAAAACGTGATTTTCTGCCTCTTTTTTAAACATTTTTTTTCCCAGAGAAAATAATACCAATGCAATGTTAAGATAAATGAGTCTGCACATGGTTCCATGTCTGTAGCGCTATGATAATGTGGAGCCCCAAATCTCTTGCCAAAGTTTGCTGCTGCTATTGTAAGGTAGAAGCAAGTGAAAATCATTTTCTTTAAATATTTTCAAGCTATAGTTATTTGAAAAAGAGAATTAGTTTTCTAGCTTACAGCCAATATTCATTTCATTTTACCAAGCAAAAAAAAAAAAAAAAAAAAAAAGGGTAGGAAGAATGAAAGAAACCGTTTAGATATGTTTCAAACTCCATAAAAAGGAACATTTTTTTCCCTAAGAAGCTTATTATCTTAACCATCATGGAAAAATCCCAACAGTTTTTCCACAAGTGCACAAAAGAAAGGCTACATGTCTCTCTCTGAAAGTGATTGTTTGATGATTCTTAATTCATAAATTGGCTCAGTAAGTGTGGCTTTCTTTAAACATTAGTATTCCTATGCTTTTGACATTTCATAGGTAAAGGAAACTTTTATGCATAATGTATAAGAGAATTTTTACATATTTAAAATTTCACAGAGACCAAGACTATTTTACTATGCTGCTTCAGAAGATAAAATGTAGTTGCTATTTATTCTGGTATGTTGGAAAATAATATTAATATATCAAAATGAAAGCCGTATTTGGGTTTCATTTTGTCTTACGCTTTTGTCTCATTGGATAATCTGTATTACTCTAGGTTTGTTAATGTTTCAAATACATCCAATTTAATTGTTTTAAACCTCATGAAAAATACTAGCCCGTGATAGTGTTACTTTCTATGAACAATGTGGTCAGGTAATTTTAACTGTTGTTAGTAGGTTGAAGGGAATTTTGGAAGCAATTGCAATTCAAAGTGTAGGAATACGTGCCTTTCTGAAAGTTTTCTTGGTATTGGATAACAATAGTTTCTTCCTATTTTTCTAATATCTGCCAAACGTATGAGGAGACAGGAGTCCTGTATTTAGTGAAGTGTGAATCCTTTGGGTGGGTCTGCCATTCTTACTGCCCATCATATGAATGATGCCTTTGTGTAAAATTCAATGAAGTATGAGGTTAGGAATAAAAACATCTCTCTTGTGCTTTTTATGAGTCCTATTATTTCTTTAGTTTATGTCTCTGTGACCATAGTCACTTGATTGTAGGAGATGTTATAAACTGACAGTTAATGAATTCAGTGACAATATTGATGAAATTCTTTATGTGGGACTTTGTGCAAACATGTTTTTTTATAAATTGATAGAGTTCTTTGTTATTCATCTAGATGTCATTATATAGAAAGTATGACACAAATAATTGTGATGTGTAGGTTGGACCATAAGGCATTTGACTTATTTCTAAGGAAGTTGTAAGGACGTAGGAAGAAATTTGAATTCGAAAGCCAGAAAGTATACATGAAGTATCTAGTTTGCATTTCATTTTTGTTATCCATGACAGAAAACTGTCAATAAAATATTGAATCAAATATTTCCAGGATAAAAATTATGTTTATAAACATACAGAAATGTTCTATGTTTTGAAGAAATACTCTATGCTTTGTTAAAGTTATTTTAAATTCATATCTACGTTGCTATTTTATTTGTTGCACTTCTTACTTAATTTGGATATCCTGAAGCTTTCAAAGATGCCTTGCCAATATAAGATAAATTAATCAACATTAGTATTCCTATGCTTTTGACATTTCATAGGTAAGTGAAACTTTTATGCATAATGTATAAAATGTAATCATAATAATTATTACTGTGCCAATTATTAAGGTAATCATAATTATTTTTTTAAGGGTGACACCTGTTTTCATACAGACAGAGTGGGAGTAAGGATACAGTATTATACCTAGGAAAAACACTTCAAGATTTGGCAGAGATTTTATGGCTAAGATCTCAAATCACAGATACCTATAAAAAAAGACAAATTCATTTATATTAAACCAAAAATCTGTACAACAAAAAAAGAGTGAAAGAAGAGACAATTTGTTGAATGGGAGAAAATAATTGCAAACTACTCCACCGATTAATAGCTCAAACAACTCAATAAAAATCAAAAATGAACTAATCTCTTTAATAAGTATAGTAAGGACATTTCTCAAAGAAGACATACAAATGGTCAACAGGTGTATGAAAAAGTGCTCAATTTCAGTAACTAAAAGAGAAATAAAAATCAAAAACACAATGGGATATCATCTTATCTCAGAATGGCTAATATCAAAAGACAACAAATAACAAATTGTGTGAGAACGCAGGGAAACGGAAACGCCTGTTCACTGCTGGTGGGAATGTAAATGAGTATAGAGACTCTTGAAAGCAATATGGACATTTCTCAAAAAAAAAAAAATTAAAAGTAAAACTAGCACAGAATTCAGAAATCTCACTACTGGCTTTTTTATCAAGAGGAAATGAAATCAGTATGTCAAAAGGATACCCGCACCTCACATATGTCACCTTATGAGCGATGACAATTTAATTAGTGAACTTGCTACTGTACAAATAACTCAGTATGGTTTCCTAATCTTGGGAGCAGGGTCTCACAGCTGTGTTTTTGTTGGAGTGGCAGTGTCTTGCTGAGTGGTGCTCATTATTTTGTTGTGTGTTGTAGGATGACAGCTCTGTTGGTCATTCCAGAAAGAGTTCTGAAATTGCTTTGAAGGATGGACTATGCCCTGACGCCAGTGCGTAACTTCCCCAGGGGAGTACTTTGAAGGTGACCATAGTGATACTTAGCAATGAGGTATGTAACACTTTTTCTGAGATAAGTTAATGAATTCAATTGTTAAGCCTTATTGAAACGTGGATATCTTATTACAATTCTCTTGTGTAGACAGTTTGTTTCCTGATGGAGCATAGGTTTTCTGAAGTTGGTCACATGGGTTTGGCTTCATGTATTTGACTCAGTAAAGCTTGTCTACATATCTTATTTTTTGGTTATTAATTTTGCTGTTAGTGTTGTTTCTGCTACTTTCACTCCATTTACAGCTTCTTCTTTCTCAATTTAGTCTCTCAAAAATAAAAGTGGTATACTACCTCTTTATTCTTTTATTGTCTGAAATAGTTTATATTCATTGCATGCTTTATGAAAAAATGGACAAAAAAAGTTTTCTTAGTATCTTACTAAACATGTCATTCATAGTAAGTGGCTACCAACCAAAGTCAGTCAATGAAGTGTGGTGTGTATATACATTTAAGAAAATGTTTGAAAACAAAAGGCTTGAATCATATAAAGTAATTTATAATCTACTGTAAGTAAACAATATTATGGCAAAGTAATTCTCATGCATTTTATAGTCAAATTAATATGTACATTTTATGTAATCTAAGGTTTCTTATGGACACTCTCCAAATTAGTTTATCTGAATAAGTAACAAATAACTTAGTGATAAAATAATACAGAAAAAGAATAATATTAAATGTTAGTCAGGTACTGCTCATATAGGAGAAGGACATTAATATGAATGACATGATTAAAACTATAGCCAATAACTTAGAATTAGATAAGAGAGAATTTAGAACTCATTTGGTATTTTTTTTTTTTTTTATGGAAAAAGAAACCAAGATTAATTACTTACCCCAGGTCATATAATTAATTTGTAGGAGATCCATGATTGACCTTCTAGATCACTTGTCTGACCATCTGATCACTATTTACTCATTGGATCATGTTTCATATAGCTATCCTTTTATATTAGCTTAGGACAAATACGTGTTACCTCATATTACAAAAATAAATGCCCTTGTGTGTGTGTATCTGTGTAGTGATATTACCATATTGTCAATAAGACAGTTTAAGTTATTTCTACCATAATGACCATATATTCTACTCTCTGATTCAAGTTTTCTTTCTTAGTACTGAATTTCACCAAAGGTCAATTTTAAAAAACAGATGGTTAGAATTAGGAATATGGTCCCATTTCATATTGTGATACTAATCTATCTGGCCCATAAAGAGAAGAAGCCAAGAATTCAGTAATACTCGAGTCATCAGCACCAGATTGTTAGCAGGTGAATTTACCAGGTTTAGAAACTCCAGAAATTAAACGCTTTTATGCGTTTAAATCCCTGCCCCTCAGACAGTTTTATGACTGTGGCTCTGATAGACAAAAAACAGGTGGGAACAAAGTGAGGGGACAGGAAGCAGTTAGATACCAGAGTGCTGCTACCTCATATGAGGAGATCCATCCAGGTTTTGAAAAGCACTAGATATTTAAATGTACAGCATATATGAAAACTAAAGGGAAATATACATAATGAATGGCAGGGTTTGTTTCTCACTACCCTGACTATGTAGACATTTTGGCACACCATTTTCTGTAATTTAAAAATTTGGTGAGGAAGATACCCATTAAGATACCTTATCAGTTTATTGACTAGTGTGGAATTATTACCTAAGGCATACTCTTGAATTTTTTTAACAATTCTAATTTTGCATCATCTCGAAGACTCTTCTTCCATTGATTTCTATAAATGGCGCTGTTAGAACCACACTGAAGATTATCCAATACCTCTTTTCATTCTTGGCTTCTCTGTATTTCATGTCTTTTGACACTCAACAGCGAATTAAAGTGAAGTTAGAGACCTTTTAGAGAAGAGGACAATTCAGCTCACTATTGTTATTTATCCTTATTTAAGTTCTATTACTTACCAGTATGAGTCTGAAAGGACAGAAGAAATGGTGCCTTGACTTTTCAAGCTGTGAGAGCAACAATATTACTTCCTTTTATTTTAGTTTGTTAAATTTTTAGACACCAAACGTAAAGAATATAACTTGATCTTAGTCTGTGGCATACGGTGCATATTTCAAATCGTGTCATCATATGGGTGACATGGATGAAAAAGAGGGTTCCTAGTTAATCAAGAGTCGAAATGTCAATGTTGCACAATGCTTTATTTTGGGAAATCAGATTTTGTCACCCAGCTATCTATTTGGGTTTTTCATTAGATGAAATAAAAGTAACTGTTACTAAAGTTGAAGTATTTTTAAAATACTTCACCTGATAGAACATGTTGGTGGGTAGATCTAAGATAAGGGTGTTCATGACTTCAGAATTAGGTATTGTTGTTCTGTGGTAGAGGTCAGGTTTGTTCTAATACAACTTCTGTGCATCCTAACCACCTGACACTATCTGCAAGAATATTTATACCCACTGCATTGAAATTTCAGGATGCCCGGCAAGGCGGTGAGGGGCGGTGCAGTCCAAGCAGACATAGCTGAATACTCAAGGGCCTACAGTCGTCCTCCCAGTCTACCCATATGCATTGGGTCCAGTGGTACCAGTTACCCTGTGTGTCCTGACACCCATTCACCCCTGGCCACTGGCGGGCCAAGATTCTGTTGAGATTGTCCTGTGTGATCTTCTGGGTCAGTCCTGGGAGGTCTATGGGCCGGTCCTGGGACAGCAGCACCTGAAGCTTTTTGGTCCTGGCCAGATGTTCTCTGCCTGCTTCAGGTACTGGGAGTGAAGGGGCAGGGCCTTGGGGTCTGCAGGCCAGACGGTGACAGCAGGTGATCCGCCTCCGGGGTACCGAGGTATGTCCGGGATACCGAGGTATGTCCGGGATGATCTCCCTGTGCCACAGCTCTGTCCACTCTGTCTGTCGGAAGGGGCTCTGCAGGGGGGCCTTGGCTTCGGCCTCCTGCCTGTCCAGCTCTGTGCTGGACTGCTTTGGGTGCACAGGGCCGTCTGTCCGCGCTGGCTGCTTCTGGGTCGGGGGTTTGATGTGTCTCATCATGCCGTGATGACCTGTTTCTACTCTCTTAAACCCGACAGGCATGATGTTCACCTCGATTGCCTGCCGGACCAAATCAACTGTGTATTCACGAGGCTGGTACCTCTTCTTTGTACTGTCCGAGCCACCCGAGGAGACAGCGCCACTGCCTTGCAGGAGTCCAGAAGGACTGTCCCCCGGGGCAGGAGAGGCTCTGCTGCTGGGGCCAGCAGCCTGCCTTGCACCCTGGCGCTGCCAGTCCGTGGTGTCCCTGGGGCTGCTCCCGGTGGCGCACTTGTCCTCCTCTTGGGGGTGGGGGGCAGGATGGCTGTGCCGGTAGGAGCATGAAGACGCTGCCTGGCATAGAGTGCCTGGAGCCCAGGAGAGGGAGAGGGGCGAGGCACAGAACCCAGGGAGAGTCGGAGCTCTGCTGCCCAGCAAAGGAAGGCTCTAGCAGTGAGTTGCCGGGACTGACAGAGCAGTGAAGAGGGCACTTGGGGGGTGGGAGGCACGGAGTTTTGTCCCCCCTGTGCTGCTGCTGTAGCACTCAGCTTTTTCCTGCAAGCAGGGGCCCGGGGGCTGGCCCGGGCTGGGGGAGCTGCTGTGGGGTCTCCCCGGCTTGACAGGGATCTCGCTGCTCTGCTGGTCGTGGACATTGTGCTCCAGGAGGTTGTCCTGGGGGTGGGCCTGCCCACGGCCTTCCAGGGAGCAGAGGATCCCACTGGTGTGTGAGTTGGGGACCAGAGCATTGTGGCTAGATCTGGAGACCTTGGGAAGCGGCCTAGGGTCGACCAGGTCGCTCGCTTCCTCTGGCGCGGGCGTCTGCCCTGCTCACCCAATCACTGATCTGGCAACGCCTGCAGGCCTTTGGGATTCTTCACATCATGGACTGTCTTGGGTGGGCCGCCGCTCCCACCCTTGGCCAGCAGCTGGGAGCGCCTCCATCTGCCCAGCCGGCCATCCCTGGGGGCTGCAAGGCTGCGCCTGCTACCGGGGCACTGGCTCCAGGAACTCTGCAGCAGCTTCTTGGCCCACTTGGCCGCCCCTTGCTTCTTGCTTTGCTTGCTGACATCTTGACGAGCTTCCCAAGTCCCTTCTCCTCCAGTGTCTCTTTGGTAATAGGGTATTTCCGCAGGCTGGAAATGACTTCCAGCACTGCCACCATCTTCCGGAGGTTACTCTGGGGTCGAAGGCCTGCAGCGGCCGTCCCTGACCTGCTCGCCAGTCCGGTGAAGGACCTTCCATGTCTCCTGGAGCAAGGGGCGCGAGGCTTCCCTGCAGAGACTGCCAGGGGCCGAGGGATGCTTCCCCTAGGGAGACCCTCTTCAAATGGCCAGTCTCCTTTTCTATGTCCGCTGAAATGTCTTCCATTTAAGTCTTTCTTTCTTTTTTTCTTTTCTTTTTTTTTCAACTAACACAAGAACCATATTTTGGCTCCAAAGTAAATAATTTTTTATTCAAGAAATATCACCACCTGTCCTGCATCAACAGTGTACAGTGCTGAGTGTAGAAAGTTAAGTACATCACTGTTCCAGCCCTAAAAACATCACTGTTCCTTCCCTAGTGCGGAAGGGGAAACTTGCAAAATAATTGCAATATGTTACAAGTTAATGCTGGAAATCTATAGAGGGTGAATTAAGGAAGATAGATTCAGCTCCACCATGTGAGTCAGGAGAACTTCAGAGAGGAAATTAACCTCTCAATACTTAAAAGATATTGGACACTTAGAAAGAACGTGATGAAGAAAAGACCATTCCAGACAGAACAGCGAGGCAAACACAGAGGCAAAGGGATAATATGTGGCATTTCAACAATCATCAATAACCCGGTATGCAGACAAGAGGAGTCTGAGGAGAAATTAGAGAAGAAATACTCACAGCCAGACGGAGGTAGATTACGAGGGCCTTATGTGCCATACTAAGGAGTTTTTATGTTATTCTTATGGACAATAGTTTTAAAACTTACTTTCTCAGAAGATAAAGTGTTTCTTCAATGGAAGTTGCCTCAGTTAAAACTTCAAGTTCTGGGATTACGGGCATGAACTACTATGTTTGGTCTGCTTATTCTGAATTCCTATAAAAATTACTTCACTGAATTCCTTATCTTCAATTATTTAGGAATGGTGCTCCTTGCTGGCAATGGTTATGGCTAACTCAGTTTTTTTCTTGAAGAGTGACTTGAATAAACTGCACATTTTAAAAGAGAATTAAAAATATTTGGGGGATTGTTTGTTGAGGAATAGAAAGAGGGAAAGTGTTTTTTAATGAGTAGGGACATTGGTGGTACACAGAGCTTACAGCCAGTATAAATATGTCGAGATTCCATCCTAGAATGGCTACAGCCATTGCTTTCTTTATGGTGACTAAGTTGTCTCATCTGCAAAATTAAGTGGATAGAGTATATTATTTCTAAGGCTCTTTCTAGCTCAATCCTTCTAAATCAGAAGGACAGAACTTCTCGTAAATTAAGGGTTATGGCTTAAGAGTGAATGGAATAACGGATGGGATGTTAGAGTCATAGAAGGAAATGGGTGGCCATACCCAAGGACGGGTGTGGTGAGCAGATGGCAGCAGTGACCTGAGATCAGACACCAGTGTTAAAATTGACACGAAGTTTATACGCTAGAGAAAATTCCCAATATCTGGGCTTTTCTTCATTTGGGGGGACAACAAAGGCCTGGCAGAATGAGTCTGTATTATTTTCTGATATTTTCTCAAGACTCAAAAGTCTTAGGAACATCATGGTGTTAATAAGTGATTTTATCCCCCTTGAATTTCAGAATTATCAAAGTCATGGCGAAGAGGATTCCACTTATTAGTGTCTTTTATGCTATGATTTGAGAATGAAAGAGAAGAACTGGCATGAAAGTTTCATTTGACTTACTGAACATTGAATGATATATGCAACTGCAACCATATGTTTTTGGAAAACCAAAACAGAACACTGGTGAAGAACCTGTCATCTGTTCCTTTTTAGTTGCCTTTCTGTAGAAGACTTCAGCTGAGCTGACAGCTCTCTTTTGAAAAGGTTGATTAAAGAAAATAGTTATACTGTGTATAAACAAACTACTCTTATATCAAATCATGCTAATTTTTCTGACCTTTATAATGAGATCAGAATGATTTTTGGTTTTAATTTAGAATCTTACCTTTGGGTCATTATGCACAAATAAAATCCCTTGCCATTAATGGTTTATCTTTAACTTCAAGGTGCATATCAGAAAGGATTCTAGTCCCCAGCTTCAGAGAATCTCACAGCACTTGACTTTAGGGGGGACTTCAAAACGAACACATGGTATTATTTTAATTTGGCATTTTCCTCAAAGAAATAGCAACTATTTCAAAAAGTTCATTGCATTCTATCACTTTGGTGATAAAGGTTCATTGTATTCTATTGCTGAATGGAAAAGCAGGAGAAGCATTCAGAAAATATAGAAAGCAGGGGCAGCACCTGTGGCTCAAAGGAGTAGGGCACCGGCCCCATATGCTGGAGGTGGTGGGTTCAAACCCAGCCTTGGCCAAAAACTGAAAAAAAAAAAAAAAAAAAAAGAAAAAGAAAATACAGAAAGCAATGAAACAGAGCTTTTACTCCTCCTTCAGTCTGTCCAAAAACCAGGCTTTCCAAACATAATGACTGTGCTTGCATATAATCACATGAAATCCAAGCTAATTATGGCACCTGTCCTCATAATAATTCAGCGTCACCTGGGATCAGTAGTTGAGTTAAGGAGAATGCACAGGCTTGTACTTGTCAGATATTTGAGCTTTTCTCTTTGGGCATAATTATACTTGGCAAAAATATTCACGTGAGAGAAGCAAAAGTTAATCTATTTCTGGGCTCTTATACCATTCTGTTGGAAGTGGGGTACAGTTTTAGCACTACCGCAAAACAGACGTCTGTCAAAAGGTAAGGAATGGCTCAATAGGCACATCTATCCTCTTCCAAAATGATGCGTTTTGGTATCCTTTACTTTAGGAGGAAATGTGTTAGGAAAACTCAGCGTAAAGGAGAGCTCGTGTTGAATGTTGGAGAGTATGGAAGTTAGGCCCATTTACTTCTGAAAATTAGGACATCAAAATTGCAAGGGAAACCTTCAAGTTTAGAAAAATGATGATTATTGTACTACAAATCATGTGGAGAAGTGATTGCCAAGTTAATCTATTAAATAGTTTTCTTATAATACTAATAATAATGAAATGCAAATTAAATCTAATTTGTTTTCTTTGAATGGAAAAGATACAAAACATTTTATAAGAGATATTATTGTCCCGTGATTTTTTTAAAAAATCTTCATACATGGGTGGTAGTTGTAAAAATTGGTTCCATTTAAAACTGTGATAATAATTATTCAAATTATCATTGTGTGTACTTTAATCAAATTATTCCATTTCTATATTTATAATATAAATATATTCACATGTGTGAAGTTACATAGTTAGCACACTGAAAAAAACCCAGAAACAATCTACAGAGGCTCCCAAAGATTGCTCATAAAGTTGCCATATATAGGGGAAATGGGAAATTGTAGCTAACAGGACTCTTATTTAAAATACCTAGGGAATATTTTATAACATTTTATACATTTATCTATAATTTCCCATTTTTCCTATTTATGGAGACTTTCAGGGTGACCTTGGGGACACACTATATAATATGATAACATGCAGTGGTTAAGAATAAAACACAAACGTAAGACAAAATATTTAAAAGCTCTTCATATATGTATTCAGAGTGAGTTCCAAAATATATAGTTACGTGAATAAAGCCAAGTGCTACATATATTTCAGGTCACTGTGTAGAGTGTGCTATCATTTGGTTTTAAAAAAGGGATATTTGTTATGTGCATAGAGGATCTCTGTAAAGATAGAGAGAAACCCTAGTTTCTCTGTAAAGAAACTAGAAACCCTGGCTAGCTGTGATTATCTGGAGATCAATCTTTGGAAGGGAGATTTTTCACTCCTTTTGGTGAGATGCCTTGGGAATATTTCAAAACAAATTAAAAATGAAAATTTAATATTCAAAACAAATTAAAAATGAAATAATAAGTGAATATGCAAATGAAATTAGTTCTTGACCACTATAAAATTTGGAATATATGGAAATAAATAAAATACCTCAATTCAAAGTATAAAGATATCTGCCCTGTACAGAGTATTTCTGAAAATTCTTCTATGAATATTTATGTTTTTTCACATACACCAACTTATATAAAGCTAAACTGTGTATTTAGCCTTAGTGCTTGTCTCAAAAAATGTAGCAAAAGCATTTCCCTAGGCCATTTCAGTACTTCCCAGACATGATTTTAATTATTGTAAATATTATTTAATTCATGTAAAATAATTTGTTTTGCTCTTTATCACAGTTGAATATAATTTTTTTATGTTTTTCACTATTGTAATGAACATTTATGCAACCATTTTTTATGTGAACAAAATGTTTCCATACTTACAATAGACTTCTCAAAGTAGAATTATTTAGCCAAAGGGTTAAATAAACACAATTATTCCAGGACCTGGCAATCTCTTAATTTATCTTCTTCCCTGTGGGGTTCTTCTCTTTTCATGGCTTCTTTTTAAACTATTCGTTTAGATGTGGAGTTTTACTCTGTCACCCAGGCTGAAGTACAGTGATATTACCATAGCTCACTGCAGACTGGAATTCCTGGACTCAAGTGATCCACTCACCTGGGCCTCAGGAATAAGAGACTACAGGTGCGACTTCCAGCCTGCCTACCTCCCAAGCAGTGGAGGCTAAACATACCACCACAGGGCACCCCCATGCCTGGTGTCCGTCATTTTATGGTGGAAAGTGAAAAGGTGGCAAATCAGATAGTGAAGGTTAAGAGTCATCTTAACTTATAAATTCCCAGATTGAGTTAATTTTCTAAACGTTTTAAATGATTTAATTTGAGTTAATTTTCTAATCGTTTTCTTTCTTTCTTTCTTTTTTTTTTTTTTTTTTGAGACAGAGCCTCAAG
>NW_003852399.1:17848450-17899614 GCF_000181295.1 Otolemur garnettii | reverse complement strand
GCTTGAGCCACAGGCGCCGAGCCTCTAATCATTTTCAAAACGATTTTAAATGAGGGGAGATATCAATCATATTCAGCCATAACTTTACCTAATAGTGATTATTTCTAAGTGATAGCTGACTTTAAAGGTAGAATTGATCTCATGGGACTGATTTATATATTTTATTATTCATTTACCTTTTTCTTAAAAACTATTTGCAATCCCTTCCTGCTTCTTTTTGTTAATTCATACTATATGAATACATATTTTCCAAATTATTTCCAGATATATTTTCCCAAATGTCTGGTAAATTCCTGTTAATTGTAATAAAATTTGCTTACTGAAAACGTGAATCTCTGTATCTTCCCTGATAGAGAGCTCTAACATCTAGAGGGAGCTCAAACCAGCTTCCCTGATGTTTCAACCCCACGAAAGAGCAGGGCTTTACAAAGAATCTGAGCTATTGATGTGCGTTCTTTGAATTTGAAGTTTTCGGTTTGGCAAATAAAGCAGTTAATGACTTTTCTCCTATATCAGCGGGGCTTTTCAGATTTTCCCTTTTGAATTCACTTGTCCTCTCTGAATTGCTTTTCTGCTGTAGAAGTCTATATAAACTAAGAAAGTTTTATGCCTCACTCCCCCATTAGCGGATAGGGCAGAGGGAGCCGAGTAATGAGCTAGGCTACCTTAATTTGTCAGATCTGTGCAAAAGCATTCTTCACGTTCATGAGCGATTTTGCCGAGTTCTCCAGGAGATCCAACTGGGGTTTGGAATCAAAGGACAAATGAGCAACACTTATTTTCCATTTGTTGTCCCTACTCTACTTCCTGTATCCGCCTGTGACAAGAGCAGGTAGGGATTCATGGGCTCAGGGTGTTAGGATCTCACCTCGCTAATTTTCTATCTCATCATAGTTAATGTTCAATGCAAAGAGATCATAAAATATGTAAGAAACTTTATTTCTATAAGATACTTAAATGTGGCTCGGCGCCTGTGGCTCAAGTGGCTAAGGCGCCAGCCATGTACACCCAAGGTGGTGGGTTCGAATCCAGCCCACGCCTGCCAAACAACAATGATGGCTGCAACCAAAAAATGGCCGGGCATTGTGGTGGGCGCCTGTGGTCCCAGCTTCTTGGGAAGCGGAGGCAGGAGACTCGCCTGAGCCCAGGAGTTGGAGGTTGCTGTGAGCTGAGATGCCACAGCACTCTACCCAGGGGGACAGCTTGAGGCTCTGTCTCAAAAAAAAAAAAAAAAAAAGAAAAAGATACTTAAATGTAACAAGATACTTATATTGATCATGATGTCCACATAAAGCAAGTATCCAAATCATGTCCAGCATCTAATTTATTCAGCAACTTTTTATTTGGTGGATATTTTGCGACAGATACATGCCTTTGTTCTACTGCTGAGATTGCTAGAGCTTCATTACAACTGCTGCTATATTTTTGTAGACATTTCATGTACAGGGTACATTTTCATGCATATTATCTCATTTACTGTTTTGTTTGACTGTGTGAGCACAGTCTTGCTGTCTTCTTGTAGTTATGAGAGAATGACGGCACCAAGAGATTAAGGAACATGCCTTATGTCACAGCGAGTAAGTGGCACAATCAGGGCTTTCCATGTCTAAAGATCAGACACTTGGCTGCAATATTTTATCTATAGGTTCCGGAGAAAACAAAGGAGAATGAAAGAGAAGGCTTGTCCTCAAGAATATGTCGTTCAGTAAGACAGTAAATTTCTGGTGTTTTAAGCATTAAAGAAAAAAATATATATATTCTACAGAAGAGAGACTTATACAAACACATACAGTCAGTTAATCATTTTGTGTATTTGATTAATCTTTTAGAGTTAGTGGTAACAGTAAATGGACTTGTAGGGACTTCTAGGAACTGAAGTATGTGAAAGTTTATCTAATCCACTCCTACTGATCTGGTCACTGGCTAACTGTACAGCTGTGTCCTCTGTGATGTGATAATATTCATGCATAATACTTAATCCTGTATTAGACTATTCAAATTTCTCAAAGTAAGATATTTCTGTATCACAAATCCCAGTAAGAGCTAAAAATAATACAGTCAGAACAGAAAGGTTAAAAAAAATCTAAGCCATCCTTAAAATGTATAAGACAAATTCCTTTTATTTTTATTGATTTCAGTTATCATGCAAAGGTTAATTTATGTTGTAATAGTAAGCTAGACATTTTCCAATAACAGGAGCTCAATGTAGGCAATACTAATAGGAAACCAATAGATAAATGACGACATTCCCTCATGAGAGAGAAACAAAATTAAATTCAAGTGCGAGGGAGTGGGAAGGGGTGAGGGAAGAGCAGAGCAGGGCGGAGGCCTGCCAAGCTCTCACCTGGCGGACACAGTGGGAGGGGAGACAGCACATCCCCCGGGGCCTGGGTTCCACCACAATTTGAACTTTACCTACAAACACAAACAATGCAACCTCATCATTTGTATCCTCGTTTTAATACAAAGATAAAAGATGAATTCATCATTGCAATACATTGAATTTATGCAGCACTTTGATACCTGGGCGTTTATCCATACTTAATTCCTCATGCAACTAGGATTTTAAGGGTTTTATTGCTTACAGATAGGCCTGTTTTGGTACATCCTCTCCACATAGGTTTTGGAAATTGGGGCTAGCAAGATAGTGGTTTCCTAAAGGATTAAGTTAGTCCAATAGATGTTGCTGTCTGCTGGACAGGGGACCTACATAGTGTGATTTTTAGGACACTGATAAGAAAATAATTTTTCAGAAGCAAATATTGAGATTTTGTTCCATTTCCCCGTCTATGTCTGGGAAACTGAGTATTTTACACACATGCATACCTGTTGTGCTCCGGACATGTCCCCAGATTGGATTTTTTGGTGATTTAGCTAGAGAGGAGAGGCAAAGATTTTTGCCACATTGCACTAAGGCAGTTCATGTTTGTCAAATGCTTTTCAAAGTACAGTTACTGTTTCTTAAAATCATGTTCCTTAAAATGCATGTTCCTGAGCTCTACTCGAATGTATGAAATCAGACTTTCTTTATGTAGCACAAGGAAATTGCTTTGTTAATAAGCACCGTAATTGGTTACATCCCAAACTTTTAGAACTAATAACGTTATGCTTTCTGTCAGCTATTTGTGCTATGCACCTAGTCCAGTGTTCTCAAACGCTGTGCCAAGGCACACTGGTGTGCTGTGAAATTTTTAAAGGTTATTAACTAAATTATTTTTGAAAGACGTTCAAAGTACGGTAGGCATATTCTTTCTTAAATTCTTTTTTAATTTTGGTCAACATAATTTAAGTGTGCTGTAGAAGTTTAACCGTAGGTTCAAACGTGCCATGAGATAAAAAAAGTTGAAAAACACTGGCCGAGTCATTTGATTGCTCCCCTTTCCCTTCCCCTGGAATTCAAGTCAGGGTATTTAGAACAGAAAGAAGTTTCTACACCTCATCCAGCAGTGGGATTTACACGCAGTTTGGGTTTACTTGTGCTTGGGAATCTCAAAATCTTTGGAATACATGGTCTAAGTCCTGCAATAATTATATCTGTTTGTGGTTTCTGATACATTTTTATAAGATATTTTTCCCAGGTGGAGCCTGGGGCTCAAAGGAGTAGGGTGCCGGCCTCATATGCCGGAGGTGGCGGGTTCAAACCCAGCTTCAGCCAAAAACTGAAAAAAAAAAAAAAAAATTTCCCTATTGACAATCAGTCAATAAGACCTCCTTTTCCACACTGAATTAAGTAGGAATAGATAATAGCCTATTTGAAAACATGAGGACCAGAAAGTAGGTGTGACCACTTACACATTGTCCTGAGTTCCCCAGCCTTGGTGCTAAGCCTTTCTCCTCCATTGAATGTGCCCCGCTTTCCTAGGAGCCCGTAGTCTTTCCGTCCCTCATTTCTAAAGTCATATTCCATGTCTTTAACCTTCACAGAGTGTTCATTGTATCTCAGGCCTTGTTCTATTACTTTTGTAAACTTCTACTAACTCATTTAATTCTCATGAGTCTAGAAATTTGGAGTTATTCCCAAGTAATGTTCTAGTAGAGGTTGTATCGATGAGGACACTGACATGAAGAGCAGCAGGAGTTAGAACCGAAGTTTGAACCACAGAAGTCCGACTCCAGTATCTTATTATTAATCACTAATATATACCATGTCTCGGACCAAAAATATCAAGCATTGCTTAGTTGAGTGTCAGCTGTTTGTGATTGTCCAGCCCGTCCCAGGATCAGCCCTGGTGTCTTTTACGTCCTGTGTTTCCATTAGCTCCATTGCCTCTCTCTTAATCCCCTTTTCACTTTTTGCAGGCTGTAAGAGTCCTATAATTGTGCATTATAAATGACCAAATGCAAACAAACGCAAACAACAATAAACATCAATGAAGAGGATAAAGTTAACAAACCATTGTAGGACTTGTATACTAAAAATTGCAGACTGTTGCTGAAAGAAGCTGAAGATCTAAATAGATGGAGACATATTCTCTGTTCATGTCCGGAAGACTTAATATTGTTTAGATAACAATGATGCCAAATTGATCTATAAATTCAACACAATTACTATTGCAATTGCAGCGGGACTTTTTATTTAGATAGTTACAAATAGACCCTAAAAGTCATAATGAAATGCAAAAATACCTAGAATACAACTTTGCTAAAAGAGAGTAATGTTTGAACACTTTTGCCTCTCAATTTAAAAACATAAGAAGCTAGAGTTATTAACGTAGCTTAGATATACAGATCAACAGAACAGAATTTAGAGTACCAAAGTAAGTCTTTATAAGTTAATATTTAACAGTGATGCCAGAGGAATTTATTAGGGAAGTGATGTCTTATCCACAAATGATGTAGGATTACTTGATATGTGTATGAAAAAAGATGAACTATGCCATCATCTCTCACTATACACAAAAATTAACTTGAAGTTGGTCCTGGACTTAAGTGTAAGAACTAAGATAATGCAATTTTAGAGCACACAGAGAAAATATTTGAGATCTTTTTTTGATACTACACTAAAACACAGCCAATAAAAGAAAAAAAAGATAAATTATAGCTCACTGAAATTAAAAATGTTGTCCTTCAAAAGACACCATTAAAAATTGAAAAATAAGCAACATACTGAGAGGAAATCCTCCAAAACACATATTCAGTAAAGAACTTGTCTGATGTGAATAGACATTGATCCACAGAAGATATATGAGTGGCTAATCCACAAATGAGAAGATGATCAACATCATTGTTCATGACCAAAATGCAAATTAAAACCACCATTTCATACCCGGTCAGAATGTCCATAATTAATGACAGGCAAAATAACACAACGTCGAGGTTGTGAAGAAGCAGGAATTATCATGCATTGCTGGTGAAAATGTAAAGTAGTGCAACCAGTTTAGAGCATGTCTGCCCAATAGAGATGAAAATGCAAGGAGATTACACATCAGTGCTCACAGTGACATTATTTATAGTATAAATTAGTTGTTTTATAGTATATCTAGTTGTATAATTGTTTATAGTATATCTAGTTGTTCTGACATTATTTATAGTATAGTAGAAAATTGAAATTTACCTACATGTTGACCATCTGCTGAATGGACAGGCAAAGTGTAGGTATCATACAATGGCACGTAATACAGCAGTGAAAAAGAAATACTGGTGCATGCCACATCATGAAGGAACCTCAAATATAGTATGCTAAGAGAAATAATCCAGACGTGAGACCACACATTGGATGATTCTCTATATACAATGCCTTAAAAAGCAAATATGTAGCATCAGAAAAGAGATTAGAAATTTTTTTCTAATTTCTACTTCTAAGCTGGAAGTAGAACAGAGGGTGACTGTAAATGGGCATGAGAGATCTCACTGAGGGGGTGAAAACGTTCTAAAACTGATTTATGGTGATGGCTGTGCCACTCAGTAAAGTTACTAAAAATCACTGATTTGTAAATTGAAACAGGTGGATGTTATGACGTGTGAAATATACCTAAATGAAGCTGTTAAAAATATGCAGGATCTCCCCTTGTGTTAACTTTGCTCTCTGCCTGTGTTCAGGTTGGTTGGCTCCCTTTTAGAATCCTGAGTCCAGTCAAGTGTATATCTAGTTGTTCTGATTTTCTAAAAAGTAGCATAGTATTACATGAAAGAGAAAATTGGTGCTTCAGAGTTCTGACCAAATGGTTGAAACTTATTGATGAATATCATCAACTGAGAAAATCAGAGATTCCAATTTTCTCTAGGGGACTAGACCTAACTCTGGATTTGTATAACACTTTTTTTCCCAGTTAGCTTATTTCTACTCTTTCTCTCTTTAAACAAATATATTTCAGCATTTGAAGAAAACTTTAGATATTTATTAAATGAGTAGCTTTTCAATAGAATCTTAACTGGTCCTTTGGGAGGAATTACAAGGACCATGATTTATTGTCCTCATTCACTTAATACTTTGTCTCAAGTTAATTGAACAAAGATGTTTTTATGAACACAGGATTTGGAACAATTTATTGTACCAAAACATTACTAAAAATCATGTTAAGATTTAAGTCTAAAAAGATTGTATTCTCCAAATACAAAACTAGCCCACTGTTTGTTTTTTTTTTTTTCCTTTTTGGTAATAGTTACATTCTGGTAGTATATAATGCAATGTTTATTTACAGCTGTATGGTCTTCACCAGATATCAATGCAAGTATTTCTGAATTATTTTTAAATTGATAATAATGTTGCATTGTTGAAATGACTTATTCTGAACTCAGAAAAACTATTTTCTTTATATTTGAATATAATTTTCAAGGAGAGAATTGCTGAAGAATAATACACTGGCAAGGCAAGAAAGGGGATGGAAAGAAATCATCTAATTTACATCAGATAAAAATTAATGTGACGCAAAAAAATATTGGTAATATGCAACAATCTAAATACACTGGATATGTAAGGAATTGGGAGGGGATAGAAATCCTGAAAGAGATGTGTCTCCTCTGTTCGAAAATATTCTGTCTCTGATGCACGGTTGTGTGATTCAGTGACAGCCACACTTGGATTGCTGTCAAGCTGCCAGTAATTACTGGGTTACTAGGATTTTAGCAGGCTCTTGAGATTAGAAAGGTCCCGCAGAAGACTCCATGGAAGATAAAGGAACTGTTGAGACACCAGGGCTAAAAGGGATGTGCCACAGAGTAGCTTCCTAGCAATTGTGAAGTGTATAAAGCACCTTTCAACAATCCTTATTATGAAAGATATGCTCGACTTCCCGGTAAAGCCCCTAGTGGCAGAATCCAACAGCCTGGAACCTTCTTAAAGCATCTGCCAGGAATTACATCGATTCCACCCAGAGAACTTGGAAACGTATGAATAGTACATTTCAGTAGCCAGGAGACAAAATGCAGGAAGGACATAAATATAAATTTAGCAGCTGTCTGAAAGGAAATATCCCTGTGTATCTCCCCAGTAGCAGAGGAGGAAAGAGAGGGAAAGAGAATTTTATTGTTTCTTTATTTATAGTGCTCTGTCAAGAAGCCTTGAATTTGAGCAAGGTAGCCGCAGTTCAAATATAATTGGAAGGGGAATTAAACCAGTAGAAAAGTAGTAGTTTATGAAGAAAGAAAATGGTGGTATTGGCAAGAGGTAGAAATCAGGTTCATGATTTCTTTGGCCTATTACAACTTCCTGTACCTTAATTTATTAATCCAGTTCAGACTCCTTTGACCTACTACAACTTCCTGTACCTCAATTTATTAATTTAAGAAATCGGGATACTCTTGACTTGACAATACTGATGATTACATACGTTGGCAAACATTTGTTGAAATCTTGATAAACTTATTTTAAACGAAAAATATATACATGCTTTATGCATATTTTATGCACAGATGTTAATGGATAAATATTCAGGATTATGAAACAACTGGCATGCATATATTATTTTGTTGTAGAGCTATCAGGAAATATCTTTTGCCAAATCTTCACCCTTTTTCCATTAGTAGGTATTTGTGCCCTTTTGCTGAATATTTGGAGAAAATAAAGATGTATAAGATTATTATTACTAAAATCAAAGAGTACAAAATTTATTTCATGAAAGATGATGTGGCAAACATGAATAATGGGGTGTTTTTCATTCTGAGAATAAAAATCAGCTACTGTAACATCACAATGTTATCAAATATTAAGTTTTCAGGCCACTATAGAAGAAGATAAGATTTCTTCTTTTCTATAGAAGAAAATAAGATAATGCATGTGAAGTCTGTGCACAAAAAAAAAAAAATGGTATACCAAGAAATGGTGATTCCCTTCTATCAAAGGCAAATTTAAATTCATTTTTGGTATATATTGAGACCAAGAGCCCATACTTGCTGTTTGTTGTGTGTTATCTATCGCTCCTCCACCTTCAATCCTCCTCCTCTTGCCAGATGGAGAAGGAATAGGAAATGGGGAGAGACTGTCAAGAAAGTTTGGGTTAATCCTTGTTACAGCTCTTAGTCAAGGCATGACATGACTGTTCTCTATATATCTCAATTGTTCCTCTAAGAGTTTTCTAAAGGATAACATTAGAGCACATTTTGTGTGTGTGTGACAAGTAACTGGGTGTTCCCTAGCTATGGGTGTGCCTTGCATGTAAAGAATTACCTTCTATTCACCCTTCCCCATCATTCCCCTCTCCATGCCCCTATTGAAGTTTGGTAGATTATTAGAGATCATCAGATTTGCTGATTTTTCTCTCTTGCCAGTTAATTGTCTGAGCAATTCCCACCCAGAGACAATGGCATCCTTATTTCTATGATCTCAGACCTTTCCCCAGCACCTATTCTATTTTACAGATATTCATGAAGCTGTATGGATATGTAGGAAGAGATTCATTTCTATACAAACACACTGTGTTAACCTTTTTCTAAGTTTTTGTCTTGTTTTATTCTCTTCTGCAGTAAAGATGCAAATCAAAAATGGATTTTTGTAATAGAGAAAGTCACAACTAATTTGCTGATAAGGCTCTTGAAACAAGAGAATGTGACACGGGAGGTCATTATCCTGCTAATTAAAGCTAACTGCAACCCATTGCTCTTTATTTCTTTGTCTTAATTTTTGAGTTGAGTGTCTCCGGGATCCTACTGTAACATCAAACAATGTAAACGCTTTTATTCAACCTTTGACTTTAATAAGAAGCAGTGTCTTTAAGACATTCTTATCACAGCCAATTAGACGGCTATCTTATAAAGTTTCCTTGTTTCACTTGGTATTCTCCAGTTCTGTGTTTTACATAGGCAACTACATAGAAAATCAATTCATTTACTTCCCTTCCTTCCTTCATTTTTTCCTTGTTTCCTTCTACAATTCATTGATTAAATACTTCTATGTCTGGCAGAGAATAAGAATTGCCTAAATAGTTACTAAATGAATAAGGTAGTAAATGTAATCTTTGAAGCAGTTCTAAATGGTAGGTATTATCATCTCCATTTCATAGACAGAGAAACCAAGGCTCATATAAATTTACTAAACAGAATTTCACCCAGATAGCAGAGACAGAATCTGAATTAAACTCAGCCCTTACTTCCCTCTTAATCCTATACCCTTTCCAGCTTGCTACACTAACTATCCTGCCCAAAGATTCATAAGACAAGTTTATTTTGCTCTGAAAAGGGACACTGTCCCATAGATATCCTTGTCATCATAGTATTGTCAGTAGCTTGCAATTTTCTTATCCTAAAATACTATAGTTTTAATCTGTGAAATATAAATTTGCATCTACTGTGACACTTTGAGAATTATGAGTATTCAACTTGGGTGGGTGGTACTACAGTCACACAGATTTTCTCATTTCTTAGTATGTAGTCCTGTCCTCTAGATACTGCTCCTCCAATTGTGAGTGTCCTGAGTAAAAAGAAAGAAAAAAAATGTATGAAATACTCGAAGACACTTATTCTTGGTAAACTTCTGAGGTGCGTCTAGAAGAAAAAGAAGTTGACATTGTCAAATGGGACTCATTTGTAAGTTTGAGGATTATTAACACATTGTTAAATAGCTCTTGTAAATACACAGAAACTTACTGAAGTGTGCTTTCACAATAACAAGTGTCTATTCTTATTTATATATACAACATATATGAGTGAATAGTTTTTAAAGCACATATTTAATGCAGAATTTTCATGTGATATAGTTTACCTAACATGCTCATTCTAGGCCTCCAATATTTCTATTCTATTCTATTCTATTCTATTCTATTCTATTCTATTCTATTCTATCCTATCCTGTTTGGGATTCATTGAGGGTACAAAGAATTAGGTTACACTAATTGCATTTGTTAGATGAAGTCCCTCTTATAATTGTGTTCCCACCCTCAAGAGGTGTGCTATGCATCGTGAGCTTCCATCCTCCTCCATCCTCCCCCTCCCCACTTCTTCATTCCCCTACCCCACCCCTTGTATTAGCTCATCTACTACCTTTGTATTGGATTGAGTATATTGGATTCTTGCTTCTCCAGTCTTGTGATGCTTTATTAAGAAAAATGTATTCCGCTTCCATCCAGGTTAATACAAAGGATGCAAAGTCTCCATTTTTTATAGTGGCTGAATAGTATTCCATGGTATACATATGCCACAGCTTGTTAATCCATTCCTGGGTTGGTGGGCATTTAGGCTGTTTTCACATTTTGGCAATGGTAAATTAAGCTGTGATAAACAGTCTACTACAAATGTCCTTATGATAAAAGGATTTTTTTCTTCTGGGTAGATGCCTAGTAATGGGATTGTAAGATCAAAGGGGAGGTCTACTTTGAGTTCTTTGAGAATTTTCCATACTTCCTTCCAAAAAGGTTGTATTAGTTTGCAGTCCCACCAAAAGTGTAAAAGTTTTCCCTTTTCTCCACATTCGTGCCAGCATCTGCAGCTTTGAGACTCTGTGATGTGGGCCATTCTCAGTGGCATGAGGTGATATCTCAGGGTAATTTTGATTTGCATTTCTCTGATGATTAGGAATGATGAGTATTTTTTCATATGCTTGTTAGCCGTTCATCAGTCTTCTTTAGATAAGGTTCTATTCATCACTCTTGCCCAGTGATATGTGGGTTTGTTTACTCTTTTTTTGTTGATTAATTTGAGTGCTCTATAGATCCTAGTTATCAAGCTTTTGTTTGATTCGTAATATGCAAATATGTTTTTCCATTCTGAAGGTTGTCTATTTGGTTTTGTTGTTGTTTCCTTAGCTGTATGGAAGCTTTTTCAGTTTAATCAAGTCTCATTTGTTTATTTTTGTTGTTTTTGCAATGGCCACAGAAGTCTTCTTCATAAAATGTTTTCCCAGGCAAATATCTTCAAATGTTTTCCCCATACTGTCTTCAAGGATTTTTATTGTTTCATGCCTTAGGTTTAGATCTTTTATCTATCTTGAATCAATTTTTGTAAGTGGTGAGAGATGCAGGTCCAGTTTCAGTCTTCTACTTCGGTTATCCAGTTCTCCCAACACCATTTATTAAATAGGGGTTCTTTTCCCCAGTGTATGTTCTTGTCTGGTTTATCAAAGGTCAGATGGCTATAAGATGTTAGTTTCATCTTATGGTTTTCTATTCCCTTTCAAATGTCAGTGTCTCTATTTTTGTGCCAATACCATGCTGTTTTGATCACTATGGCCTTGTAGTACAGCCAAAAGTCTAGTAGGATGATACTCTCAGCTTTGTTTTTATTAATAAGTATTGCTTTGACTATACAGGATTCTTCTATTTCCATACAATAAAAGAATTATTTTTACCAAATCTCAAAAGTATGATATTAGTATTTTAATAGGGTTTGCATTGAATCTGTAGATTGCTTTGGGTAGTATAGACATTTTCACAATGTTGATTCTTCCCAGCCATGAGCATGGTATGTTCTCCCATTTGTTAATATTTTTTGCTATTTCTTTTCTTAGGTTTTCATAATTTTCCTTGAAGAGATCCTTTACTTCTTTTCGTATGTATATTCCTACGTATTTCATTTTTTTGAAGCTACTGTGAAGGGAACTGTGTCCTTGATTAACTTCTCATTTTGGCTGTTATTGACATATACAAAGGCTACTGATTTGTGGACATTGATTTTATATCCTGAGACATTTCCATATTTTTTAATCACTTTCAGGAGTCTTGGAGTTGACTCTTTAGAGTTCTGTAAGTATAAGATCATATCATCTGCAAAGAGCGAGAGTTTGACCTCTTCTGCTCCCATTTGGATGCCCTTTATTTCCTCCACTTGCCTAATCGTATTGTCTAGAACTTTCAACAACTTTGTTGAATGGTAGTGGTGATAGAGTATAACCTTGTCTGGTTCCAGTTCTAAGTGAAAAAACTTTCAGTTTTATTGCATTCAGTAAAATATTAGCTGTGGATTTGTTGTAGATGGTTTTGATCAGTTTAAGAAATGTGCCACCCAGGCCTATATTCTTATGTGTTCTGATTAGAAAGGGATGCTGAATTTTATCGAATGTTTTTCCTGCATCTATTGAGAGATTCATATGATTTTTGTTTTTGTTTCTGTTGATATGGTGAATTATGTTTATGGACTTTTGCCAATACCATGTTGTTTTGATCACTATGGCCTTGTAGTACAGCCTTGCATCCCCAGGATGAAACCTACTTGATCATGATGAATAATTTTTTAAATGTGTGGCTGTAATCTATTGGTTAGGATTTTATTGAGGAATTTTGCATCTATATTCATTAGTGAAATTGTTTTGAAGTTCTCCTTTGTAGTTGGGTCTTTTCCTGGTTTTGCTATCAGGGTGATGTTTGCTTCATAGAACATGTTGGGGGAAGATTCCTTCCTCTTCAAGTGTTTGGAATTATTTCTGCAATATGAATATATGTTCTTCCTTGAAGGCTTGATAGAATTGTGGTGTGAAGCCATTTGGATCAGGGCATTTTTGTTGGGAGATTATTGTCATTTTTTCAATCTCAGTTTTAGAAATCAGTCTGTTCAAGAGATCTAGTTCTTCTTAATTAAGTCTAGGGAAAGGGTGTGATTCCAGGTATTGATCCATTCATTTCCTCCACATTGTTAAATTTCTGGGCATAAAATTTCTTATACTATTGATCTTTTGTATCTCTGTGGCATCTGTTGTTATTTCCCCCTTATCATTTCTGATTTAGGTTATTAGAAATTTTACTTTTCTGTTTCTAGTTAATCTAGCCAAAGATTTATCTATTGTATTACTTGTTCAAAAAGACAAATTTTGTTTTGTTAATTTTCTGAATTATTTTTTTTTGTTTTCAATTTCATTAATCTCTAATTTAATTTTTGTTATTTCTTTTCTTCTGCTAGGTTTGGGATTAAATTATTCTTCTTTTCCCAATACTATGGCTCATGAGTTTGTTGATGTTCTCCCTTTATGTTTTTGAAATGTAGGTGTCCAGTGTTCTAAATTTCCTTCTTAAGACTGCTTTTTCTGTATCCCACAGGTTTTGGTAACTTATGTCTTTATCATTGTTATGTTTGAAGAATTTAAGGAGTTCCTCTTTTATATATTTCTGAACACAACTATCATTCAGCATGAAGTTGTTTAATTTCCAAATTTTTGTGTGGGGATGAATATTTTTGCTTGGATATTATATTGCTCAGACCCATCAAGGTTTGTTTCATAAATCTGGAAGCATTTCAGTTGGATGCATAAACATTTAAAATTTAAATGTCTCCTTGTTGTGTTGTTCCTCTGAGCAGTGTCCATCTTTGTCTTTTTTAACTTTAGTTGCTTTAAATCTGGTTGTATCTGAGAATAAGATTGCAACCCCTTCTTTTTTTCTGATTTCCATTTGCTTGACATATTGTTTTCCAGCCCTTAACCCTGAGTCTTAATATGTCCTTCAAGGCTAGTATATCTCCTGGAGAAAGTATATGGATGGCTTGTGTTTTTTTAATACTGCCATCTTGTGCCTCTTCAGTGGTGAATTCAGTTCATTGACATTTATTCAGAGAATTAATAAGCATTGTAGAGTTCTACTCATCTTATTTTTTGAAAGTCTGTTGTGTGGTTTTATCCTTTGAACCAATGTGGAAGCTAAATTTTAACCATTAGCTTCTGGGTATTTACTCAGTTGGTGGTCCATTGAGATGGTCAGTGTTGAGAATAGGCTGAAGTATTTTCTGTAGAGCTGGTCTTATTGTGGTGAATTTCTTCAGTGTTTGTATATCTGTAAAACATTTGACTTCTCTATCGATTTTGAAGCATTGTTTAGTAGGATCCAGAATTCTGGGCTGAAAATTTTGTTTAAGAATGTTAAAGATGGATGACCATGTTCTTCTGGCTTGGAAGGTTTCAGTTCAAACTCTGCTCTCATCCTACTGGCATTGCCATTGGAGGTCAGTTGGCACGTACTCCTGGATGTTTGCAGAGATTTTTCCTTCATCTTGACTTTGGACAGGTTTATTACAATGTGTTTTGGAGAGAATCTGGTTTAGTTGAGATGACCCAGATTTCAATATCCATGAAAGGAGTGTACCACAGTGTTTAGTAATACTTGGGAAGTTTTCATTTATGATAGTCTCCAGTTGGGCTTCCATTCCTTTGGGACAATCTTTTCCCCTTTTAGGTATCCCCATGATTCATATGTTTGAACGCTATATGGACTCTCATAGTTTTCTAATTGAGAAATTAGAAATTTGTTCTACTTTCTCTTTCTTATTTCCTGCCTCTTTGACTACATGTGCTAACTCGAAAACTTTATTCTCTAGCTCTAATTTTCTTTTTTCTTCATGGTCAAACCTATTTTTGATACTTTTTACAGCATCCTTACATACCTGATTGTCTCCTTCATTTCCTTAAGCTCCACCATGTCCTTTCTGTATTCTACATCTCTCTGGTCCATCTTTTGGTTCTATCTTTCCATTTTCTTATCCATTTCTTTTATTGTTTTTATCATCTATATTTTAAATTCCATTTCTGTCAAATACATTAATTTTCTATAGGTAGAGTCTTCTGCAGTAGCTGCCTGTTGGTTGGTCCCTTGGAGGACTTGCTCTATTTTGGTTTTTCATTTTGCTCAAATTATTCTGTTGGTTTCTCCTCATGTGTTCTTTCTTCTTGTTCACCTTTTGTCTTCCTTTTTCCTTCTCATTTCTTCCTTTGTTTCAAGACCTTTTCTCAGAGCTTAGGTCTTGAAATAGTCTCAGCCTGAGCAAAGCCAAACTCTTCCTGATAGCCAAGAAACAACAACAAAATAGGAGTACTAGCTCTTGATGACAATGTGTTGCAATATGTTACTAGGACACCAGGTGGCGCTGTGGGACTTTTAGGAGACAAGAGAGCACAGCCAGCAATCTCTATGCTCCTTTTGCCTAACCTAGTTGCCTGCAGTGATCACCTGATTTTTACTTCAGCATTCAGACCCTTCCAGGTTGGGATTTAAAGCTTACAAGCTGTCCTTTAGGGGCAAGTCTCACTGGAACTGACTCCAGTTCCCATGGGGCGAGGGAGTCCCATGCTAAGACCTTCTCATGACCTTTCCACAATGGCAGCCCTCTGACCACTGAGACCTGCTCAATATTGCTGTCTCACCACCCACCAAACCTATGGTAAATCCACTCCAACCAGTATTCAAATCTAGGCGCCATATACCGTTTGAGTCTGCCCAAACTTTTCCACTCAATGTGCAACTTTCCCCAACTGAAAACTCCAGAAATGCTTCCTCCCAACCAGGACGTCAGTGGGGGGCCTGCTGATCATAGCAGGTCACAATCATTTGCCTAAATCTTCAGATTTCCACCTCTGTGAGTCAGATGCTGTATCCAGCTCATCACCTCCTCACTATGCTCTCTGAGCTGTGATACTGGGTGAGATCTCCCACTAGGTATGGCTAGGTTCTCTGTTTTACCTCAGTTGTTCTAGGAAAGCCCAGCTGAATAATCCTTCTGGTCCATCATCTTGTTTTGCCTCTAATTTTTCTAATTTTTAATTTTTATGGATACTGTATACATAATAATTATATATATTTATGGAAGTTTGATATAATACGTAGGAATCACATCAGGGTAATTGGGATATCCATTACCTCAAATGCTTGCTATTTCTTCGTGTTCAATAAATTCCAATTGTACTAATTCATATTTTAAAATGTGCAATAAATTAGTGTTAACTATAGTCACTATCTACTACTGAACTTTAGATGTTAATTCTTTTATCAAAGTATATTTTGGGATCTATTAATTAACCCTGTTTTATCCCCCTTCTCTGCTCTACTTCCCAGCCCTTGGTAACCATCATTTTACTGTCTATCATCATGACATCAATTTTTTTAGCCCCCACATGTAAGCAAGAACATGAGATTTGTCTTTGTGTGCCTAACATTTTCACTTAACATAATGTCTTCCAATTCCACCCATAGCAATGACAAATAACAGGACTGTATCTTTTTAATGGGAGCATAATACCCCATTGTGTACATGTACTACATTTTCAAAATGTATTAATTCACCGATAGATACTTACAGTAGGTCGAGTCCTCATCTTGGCTATTTTCAATAGTGTTGCAATAAACACAGGAGTGTACATAACTCTTCAAGATATTATTTTTCTTGTTTTGGATATATACCCAGTAGTGATGGTATTGATGGATTATTAGGCATCTAAATCTTGGCTTTTCAATTAGAATTATTTGTTTCTTATTACTAATATCCAAGAAAAGATTTTTCTGGAAATCTTATGACAACAAAAGAATATCTTTATAATGGCTCCACTCACAAAATATGCATAAAATGTTTTATATATATTTCTTAAGTTATTAATTGTAACAATAGTACATACAGAACAATATGAGGCTCCTAGTTAGCTAGCATAATGTTGGGATTGTTATCTAGTATATTAGTTAGTTAGAACTCTGTTGGTTTTAAACAAAAGACACTTATTTACACTAACTGATGCAAAAATGAATTTATAAAAAGAATTCATGATGTGTGTCAAAACTTACTCCTGGACCAAATATCTCAACTTGGGAGTAGAATTGTTAATATTACCTTTCTCATTACACAAACAATTGTTAATATAGGGCATTGTAGAGTATCTGCATCTTGGGGTGGGTGTATATTTTTAATATCTAATGTGTAGGGAATGTGTGATTATCTATTATATGTAAGATTAGTTCGATGAATCTCTTTGCTAGAAAAGCATTTTCCAGATTTGTTTTGATTTGTTTTGTTATTACTACTTGAAGAAATAATTATTATTGTGGGGAACTGACTTATTTTCTTTGTGCTTCATCATACCCAGTTCCTTTAATATGCCTCCTCACCCCTAATTCCACCATAACTGCTGGTACCTGAGATTTTACTGTTGCAGTTTCATGCCCAGAAAATCTAGACAGTGCATCTGATTGTTCTCCCTAAAACTCCTAAGCAGCGAAGTATTTCAATAGAGCATTGATTTAACTGTTGAACATAGGCGTGTCTGCTAAACTGTTTCCCTGAATATTGGTATTCTCTTTGCTCAGATAAAATGATCTGTGCTAGAGTACACAAGTCAAATTCTTGTATGCCTCTCTAAGATTGTTTTTTTCCCCAGGGTCTGACTTATTCTTTCTGGGAAATCAATCCTGTGTTTCACTGCTGTTAGCACTACCAGCAGTGGCGGTAGCAGGTATGTGACAGGTGGTGCCTCTAAGGTGTGCCAGCTGCTATTGTGGCCAGCTGCAGTAAGAATAGACCACATGCCTCTATAGCTGGACATGTGAACCCCACCACAATGGCTACTTATATCATTTGTGTGTTTGCGTATGTGTATAATACACACACAATCCAAATATACACTAACTCGATTTATATCAATTTAGGTATAATAGAAGAACTTCTCACAAATGATACAATATGATTTATATGACAGATATGTACCTTATGTATCTACTACTTTTAGAAAAGCACATGTTTTGGCCTTTTCTGTAAGACATTAATCTAGCTGGCAGAGTCTGATGATGTAGCAGTGGGGCTTAGTTCCCCCAAAGAAGGCTGCTCTGACAGACCTGTTTGCAGTGTGTTCTGGATCAGCGCTCACAGGGAACAAGTTTCCTCGCTGCCCTCCTTCTCTCACCAAAATGACATCAGCTGTTAGATAAATGTGTCTGTGGAAATTAGGGTGGTTTTATAGAAACCTCAGGGAACTCCTCCCATGAATATATAAATAGAACACCAATGGTGTTCTATTTCTTATGGAAGTAGGAATTGTTAGAGAATAAGTGTTATTTGATGCTTTGTCAATTATGGGCATATAAAATGGCAAATATCCATAGAAGCTCTTCTCCTAAAGCTGTAGAATTACACTTTATTTCTCTTTGATAAAGAGCAGAACTAACCAAATTCTGGAATTCAAGGCTTCTATTTTTACATAAGCCTCCTGGCTTCTACATAGTATGAAACAATTTTATAAATAAAGTTATCTTTTGATTTGCCAACATTTATGTGATCAATTCTAAAAAGACTTCTCATTTTTACAAACGTTTCCACTAACAATGACAAACATGAGTAGAACTTCAGTTATAATTATGTGAATAAAATCATTAGCATATTATGAGGTTTACTTTGGAAAGGGGAAAGAAAGGCTTCCTCTGAGCAGTAATGGGCACAATACATACAGAAAATAATCCTGCTAATAACCATAGGAAAACAGGAGGTGAAACATTGGCAATGAAAAGACAGTAATTGCCTGTTTTATGATGCAAGCAGTTCCTTTCTTTGATCACAGGAGAGCACTGTTCATCTATGAAACATTTTGTTAAAGGAAATAACTAGAGTCTTTGTTATCTAAAAGAGGCCTGATGTGGCAAATTATATAGCCCTTATTACTGAACCATAGCTATGAAAAAGAAACACATTCTTCTCATAGAAAAGTACGTATATTTGCACAAGACTTTGTAAATTGTCAGTGTCAGTGTGCTCGTCTTGAAATCAACTGGCAAAGATGTGAATCATTCTAATGTGAAGATGCAGGACTCTGAAAGGCCCCAACAATACGTAAGATGCCTTTCCTCTCAGAAAGAAAATTACATCATGCTTTATAATTTAAGTGTTTCATTTCAGAACTGATCTCAGAGAAGCTAAAACCAATAACACTTAGCGTAAGTATTCAGAAACTATAAGTACCCAAAACCACCTATGAAAGCTTTCTGTGAGTGCAGGACATACGTGTATGTTTCTCAGTTAGGTAAGATAGACAGTAGTATTTCTTTTTTTTGCAGTTTTTGGCTGGGGCTGGATTTGAACCTGCCACCTCCGGCATATGGGGCCAGCGCCTTACTTTTTTGAGCCACAGGTGCCGCCCTAGGACAGTAGTATTTCAAACTATTTGTTTTTCCTTTCCAAGAGTAGGGAATTTGAGGAAATGTGTGATTATTTCTCATGAGGGCAATTATCGAGAGATCTGATCACTTTTCACCAGAGTCATGATAAGGAATATATCTCAAGTATTATTTATATCAATTTTATAAAAACATTACCATATTTCAAAATCATAACATTTGCAGATGGCGATGAAAGCAAGGGTTTAATTTGGTGTGTTAAGCTTACCCTATCAAAAATTATAGATAGAATTTAATTGTTTTTCTTTTCTTTATCACTTGCTAAAGTTAAGTTCAAAGCTATCTTTTGTGATTGGAAGCTTAGTGATAGAGATAGCGAGGGTGGTACCAATTCCGTATTTCCTTCTCTGCATCCTAACCTATTCCCCCTTTTCTCCTTACTGTTTTCTTTAGCTTAGATTTCAAGCTTGTATGGCTTCAAAATTATTATTTAATATATTTAAAATAGGCATTGATATTTACTAATAACTCTGCTGGTGAGAATCCATATTCTCCTACAAGTGTAAACTCTGGGAGCATGGTGGGGGGAAGTATATCTTAGAATTCTCTGAAGTACACCCTTTGAAATACAGAAACATATGGAGCGGGTAGAAAAGATGAAACTTCTTGCTAACTTGAAATGATCACTGCTGAAGCCCTCAGTTTTCTAGTCTCCCTGATTCATTCATACAAGTGGTACCAAGTAGTGAGCCTCAATTATGTTCTTTCAAGATTAATTTGCCTTAAATATTTTGTTAGCTATATTTTACATATTTGTGAACTTGGGAGTGCCTAGAGTATTTGCTTTTAAATTTTTTGGCCAGATGTCTCATCTTGGGTGGATATTATCTGAGAGCAGTAGATGGAAGACATCTATTCAAAATGTTTTATGTAGCATGGAATAATTGAGGATTCACCATGATATAAAATAATTAGCAAAAAAAGTAGAAGGCAAAAATCCATAAGTAACGTAGAATACATTTTTTAAAAAATAAACTTCATTGCTCTTTTATTTGGACATCTCTTTTAATTTATTTCTAGTTGTGCCTGTCACCAGATGACATCATCAGATTGTGGGTTCGTTTTCTTTTCAAAGGACAATGATCTATTTATGAAATGGAGTGTCTTAACATTTTTGAGCCATAAAAACGGAATCCTTCTAATGTTTTCTTACTTTGACTTTATTGTGATTTTTCAAAATAATAGTGAGTTAGATCTTTAAAATTGAGTATTAATTCAGAATGAGTTATTGAGTCAAATCTGGCTTACTTAAGGTATACCATTGTCAATGAGCAACTTTTATTTAACAAAAATACTGTGCTTAAATTTCGATTTGGGGCTCTCAGAGCTTAGTTCATACTAAAATAACAACTTTCTGTCTTCTACCTTTTATATGTCAGATCTAGTATCTACAATCTTAGGGTCTTGTTTTATTTTCTATTTTAAAATGCTCAGTGTTAAATGTATTTGAAATGTCATACTGAATATTAGTCTACATCATTTACTATTTAATTAGGGTGACCAGATTTTAACATTTGTAAAGCGGGACAACATGGCCTGGGGCGGGGTGGGGCGGGGGAGGGGATGGGGCAGGACAGGGCCTGACAACAATGCAAACTTTGATAAGCAGTTCTCGATAATCAATTCTCAACAATTATTTGTTATTATTACAGGTTAACATTATACAATTAACAAAAATAATACACAACTCATATTTTGGCCACATAGCCACATGGCAGCTAAAAACCTATATTCCCTTCCTGTTCTCCTGCCCATTTGTGCATGTTTTCCAAAAATCTGGACTTTTTAAAAATGCCGCGGGACAAATTGTTAAAAATCAGGTCTGTCCCGCCAAAAGTGGGATGTCTGGTCACCCTATGTTTAATGTGTAGTGTTTCAGATTCTAAGAAATCAAAGTTCACTAAATGGATTTAAGACTATAGACTGGACTTCTATCAAGAGACTTTTGCTCATAGAACCAATAGGAAGGATGGAATCTCAGACTAACAAGTGTGCAACTGGAAATAAAATATTCCCAATTACATCTAAGAAATGGTACAGGATAAATCACCCTGGTGACACCATCAAGTATCAGTCAAGGAGGAGTCACTGTCAACACTACTAGCTGTAGAACCTGGATAATATTGCTACCTCTAGGCATCCACTGCTCATTCATTTCTCTCTCTCCTGCTTTGTTTGAGTACATTTGATTGGTGAGTCCTGGTCTTCTGCTTGTTAACTATAGGCCTTAGAATTTCAAACATGAGTTTCTGGCATTTTAAGATCCTATGGTGTGTGAAAACAGTCAAAAGGTGGATTTCTTTGCAAAACATTGGAAGGGGATTCAACTAATAACCAGTGGGAAAAAAGTGATGTGTGTACACACTCTCATATTCTTACCTGTCTTTTATAATGACCATCAGTGATGAGATATTGGCTATTATTGTCAGATAAGGTGAGGATAATTGTATAAAATATGGTTATATGTTGGCTTGGTGCCCATATAGCACAGTGGTTATGGTGCCAGCCACATGCATGGAGGCTGGCGGGTTCCAACTCAGCCTGGGCCAGCTAAACAACAATGACAATTACAACAAAAAAATAGCCAGGCATTGTGGTGGGTGCCTGTAGTCCCAGCTACTTGGGAGGCTGAGGCAAAAGAATAGCTTATGACTAAGAGCTGGAGGTTGCTGTGAGCTGTGACATCATCACACTCTACTAAGGGGGACAAAGTGAGACTCTGTCTCCAAAAAAAAAAGGTATGGTTATATGAAATTTCTTTTGCGGGGAATACTGAGATATTAAATTTAAATATTATTATAATAATTCACTATTGTGTTAAAATGTTTTCAAAACAATATTTAATAAATTAAAGATCTATTTCAATCTTTTTGATGCCTTAATAGTGAGTGATGAACTATTATAATTCTTGGAAAAAGTGTAAACATCCAAGGAAACCAAAAAAGTAGAAGGATTTCTAGACTATAAATGGGATTTATAGATTATGGCAAAGCTGATTATTATATTATAAAAACTATATGTTAAAGGCAAACATGGATAATGTTCCAGGTCTTGGGAAAGGGAAGAAGACAAGATTTTTCTGTATTCATTGAGTTGATTCTGTAAAACAAGCTTCTACTCTTAAAATATAAATGGAGTTAGCTTCCCTTTGAAGTTGTTCAGTGTACTCAGATGTAGACTATAAATATACTTTCAAAGCACTTTTCAACACTAGAGTCTCAGTTTCTCTCCAAAAGAAGTATAGATAGGAGGAAAAGAAGAGGAGAGTTATATAGTCTTCATAGTCTTGTCTAACCCCAAAGTAGAGCCTAGGGTTGAGTTACTAGTCCCAGTGGGGGATGGCTTCAGTTCCCACTGATGCGACCACATTCAAACTGGGCACCAAATAGAAGCTGTTGCCTACCTGCAAACAGTTCAACATAGCTTGGCTTGAGCTTGACTGATGGAAAAGGTACTGGGAACTGGGAGACCCTAGCTGCTCAGAATAACTTAGGCTTTGCCCATGTAAAACACCAGTACAGGTAAATAAATAAGAAAGGTCCACACTTTATCATATTTTGAACCACACAGGCAATGCTGGAATGATCCTGCTTTAGAGAATATTGTGGAAATATGGTTTCTGTCACATTGTGCTGCTAACCTGTAGAATTAAAACATGAAACTTTTGTGTTGTAATAACCAAGCCCCCAGCCCTTGACACCCTCCCTAAGACCAGTGGAGAACAAGCCCCATACCCCTGAAAAGGAAGCCTTTCCTAAGCTTTTAGTTCCAGCCCTCTCAAGGGTAGAGAAACAGCCTGAAACTGAGGAAGTATGCAGGGAGGGGTTGAGGAAGGGAGGGGTGGATTCCAAATAAAGCCCCGGATAAAAAGGTCCTGAGTTGTTCTCGGAAATTTATCCAACACTTGTTTTGTACCCCTGAACTATGAACTAATGTACCCTAAGTAAACATGTACCTCCACCCTGAATTGTGTAAACCCCTATGGCATACCTCATCTTATGATCATGAAGTAATGTACTTGTGATATATCTTGTGATGTATGAATCAATATGTACCCCTACCCTGCGAACCTGTTCTAACTGCTATGATTGGCTTCTGTATTGCACTAGCTTGCTAGTCACCATGACTATGCAGAATAATGGTATAAAAAGGTTTCTCACCCACTATTCGGGGCTTCTTGTTGGCCCACCACAAAATTCCCCTGCAGGTACACCTGCAGGTGTATCAAATTATCAATAAATTTCTATTACTTAATTATACCTGAAGTGGGGTCCATCCTCTCGCATTTGCTGTCCTATTTCATTGTCAGTTTTTCTATATGCAAATGGGAATCAAACCTTGAATTAAAAAAAAATGACAGAGTTAGAAAGCATTAGCCAGACACCACACAAAATTTATATTTGGATCTGCTTCCTGAGACCAGTAGTACAACTGTGTAGTCGTGCAAGGCTGTTTGTGTCCACCTGGCTGGTCCTCTCCCTGTCCGAGCTCAGTGAAGCCAGGGCCTCAGCATCCTAGCACATAATGAGGGATAATACAAGACACTCCACCTCCACCCTGCCTGGCCCCTCACTCAGCTCCTCCTCCTTTCTTTTTTCTTTTTATAGGATGATATACTTTGATTTGCCTCAAGCAAAGTAACAAGTGGTTACTTTCAAGTCTGAAGTTCAGTATCATGTACAAATTAAATATATACCTACCTCTGTATTTATAGACAAATTTTTTGGCAATGGGTCAGTTATAGAGCTCTTAGAAACAAAGATACAATTTTAAAATACAATGATGACTTAATTAAACAAATTTATGTGTCTACTATGTATAAAGTAGTATAAATCATAAAAAATAATGACCTATTGTAAGAATTTCTAGGTGAAAATTCTCAGGCTAAATCTGCTTTTATCTCTTAGTGTGTGGTATCAAGTAAGTCACTTATCTGCTCTAAACCTGACTTCCAAAATTTGCGAAGTGGATTAATAAAATAGATTATATAAAAATAAAGACAGGTTTAAATTTTTGAAGCTCTTTAGGAGCTCAAAAGCACCATGAAAGTGTTACATTATTGCTAATTATGAGAAAAATAGATACTATAGAAGGCAGGAAAAATATCACTCCTATTTTTTGAATGCTTACACTATGTTTGGTATGATAAAACATATTAATATAATGAGATAATAAAGCAAGGAGATTCTCTTTCAGTAGAGTGAAAAGCAAAGCAAAATCACGATTACTATTGGGGACAATAATTGGGGTCATCGGGTTATGTGTTATTTAGTATTTATAATGACATTTTAAAAAACCTTCAGTGAATGGAAGCATTGCAGTAGTAGAGGAAAGGTTATGGTCCACCAGATAAGTCCTGTTTAGAGAAGCATCTCTGTGTCAAACTCCCTGGGTTCAAATCCTGGATCAGCCACTAACTACGAAATCTTTGCTAAATCTCTTCATCTTCTTTGGCCTCAGTGTCTTCATCTGTAAAGTGGACTAATATTAGTACCTTGCTGACAGGTTTGTCAAAAATAAAATAGAGCAATTCACTTGTTAAAAAGTTCCCCACCCCAGAACATGGGACATGGAACTCAGTAGGTAGTAATTTTAGCATTGTCATATCTGTGTATTTGGTATCCCCCGATTGTCTGTTTAGTTTTCTAAGGTATTAGAGTTTGTTCCCATTATACTTTATAGCTTATTAGTCTTTATATTGACTTGAAATGGAAATGTACAGAATTTCTTTGCAGTGATGATTGATGGAGGAGGATTTTTCTTTAAAAAAAATTTCCCTTTGCGTTCTTTGCCTTCCTCTTCCTCCTTCCTTCCTTCCCTTCCTTCCTTTCTTCTTTACTTTCTTCCTTCCTTCCTCATAGCTCTCTTGTAAAGGTCAAATATGATTATAAATCATTCCTAACAACTGTGTGGGGATAGTGGAAAGACATCTCAAATCATGTTGTTTTTTTTTTAATTTCAATAGTTTAAGGGGTACAAGTGGATTTTTGATACACACATGAATTGCATAGTGATGAAGTTAGGGCTTTTAGTGCACCTGCCACCCAAATAGCACACATTGTACCCAATGGGTAATATTTTTTATCCTTCACCTAACTTGCACCCTCTCCTCTGCCAAGTCTGCAAAGTCCATTATGCTCCTCTGTATGACATGTGCCCCCATTGTTCAGCTCCCATGTGTAAGTACAAGCAATGTAAGTTTTCCATTCCTGAGATACCACTTAGAGCAATGGCTTCTAGTTTGTCCAAGTTGCTGTGAAAGGCATGATTTCATTCATTTTATGACTGAGTCACATTCCATGATGCATTTATACCACACTTTCTTTAGCACTCATCAGTTGATGGACACTTAAGTTGATTCCATGTTATTGTACTTGTGAATCGGGCTACCATGAACATTCGTATGTTATGTCTTTGTTATTGGTGGGATTGCTGGATTCAATGGGAGTGTCTACTGTCAGTTCTTTGAGGCACTTCTATGCTGTTTTACATAGATGTTGTACTAATTTACATTCTCACTGACAGTGTATAAGCTTTTCCTTTTTCACTGAATCAGTGCCAGCGTCTATTGCTTTTTGACATTTTAATAATAGCCATACCAACAGGGTAAGGTTGTATATCATTGTGGTTTTAATTTGCATTTCCTTGATGATTAGGGATGTTGAGTATTTTTTTTATATGTTTGTTGGCCATTCGTATGTTCAAAAATATCTGTTCATATCTTCTGCCAATTTTTTTAAAATTTTAAAATATTAATAAAAGGGCACAAGTGTTTTTGTCACATGGATGTCTTGTATAAGGCTTAAATTAGGGCTTTGGGTGTTCCCATCATCAGAATAGTGTTCATTATTCCCAGCAGGTATATTTTAGTCTCACACTGATCCTCCCACCCTGCACCCTCCTTGATTTCCCATGTCCTCTGTATTGCTTTGAGCCTGTGTGTACCCATTAGCTGCCAGTTATTAGTGAGGACGTATGGATTCTCCATTCCTGAGATACATCACTTACAATAATATTCTCTGTTCCACCCAAACTGCTGTATTTTATTTCATTCCTTCTGTGCTAACTAGTTTTTGTGTGTGAATTGTGCTGTGTGTTTATGTGTGAATTGTGCTGTGATAGGTATTCAAGTGCAGGTATCTTTTTGATAAAATGACTTTCCTTTCTGTGGGTAGATGCATAGAAGTTGAATTGTGGGATTGAATGACAGGTATGTATTTAATTTTTTGAGGAATACTCATACTGTCTTCCATAGAGGTTGTACTACTTTGCAATCCGACCAATAGTGTATAAGCATTCATTTTTCTCTGCATTCATGAGGGCGTTTGTTGTTTTTTGACTTTTGATAATAGCCATTGTGATGGTATAAGGTGATATCTTTTTTTTCTACCCTCCCCAATGGAGTTGTTTTTTTTTTTCTTGCTGACTTGTTTGAGTTCTCTATAGATTCTGGATACCAGTCCTTTCTTAGATGTATAGTTTGTCAATACTTTTCTACCATACTGTAGGCTGTGTCTTAACTCTGTTGATTATTTCTTGTGCCATGCAAAAATGTTTTACTTGAATTAAGTCTCATTTGTGTATTTTTGTTATTACTATATTTCCTTTAGGGGCTACAGTCACAAATTTGTTGCATAGGCCAATGTTCAAAATAATTCTTCCTGAATTTTATTCTAGGGATTTTATGGTGTCAGGTCTTACATTTCAGTCTTTAATCCATCTTCACTTAATTTTTATGTATAGTGAGAGATAGAGATAGGAATTTGATTTCATTCATTGGCATGTGTGTCTCCAATTTCCCAGCCCCATTTGTTGAATAGGAGGTCCTTTCCCCAGTTTATGTATTTGTCCAGTTGGTCAAAGATCAGTTAATTATAGATGTATGGTTTTATTTCTTAATTCTTTAGTTTCTTCCCTTCATTTATGTGTCTACTTATATACCAGTACTATGTTATTTTGGTTACTATAGCTTTGCGGGATAATTTGAAGAGGATGATATTTTGTATGATAATTCCAGATTTGTTATTTTTGCTTAGAATAACTTTGGGTATTCCAGCTCTTTTTTGGTTCCATATGAAATTTAAGATTGTTTTTTATAATTCTGTAAAAAATGGCTCAACATTTTAATGAGAATTGCATTGAATCTTTGGATCCTTTTGAGAAGCATGGCCCTTTTAATAATATTTATTCTTCTAATCCATGAATATGGGATGTTTTTCATTTCTTTGTGTCATCAACAATTTCTTTCATCAGTATTTTATAGTTGTCTTTACAGAGATCTTTTTATCTCCTTGGTTAAGTTTATTCCTAGGTACTTTATATTTTGATAGTTTGACTATTGTTATTAGTGTATAAAGATGCACCTGATTTGTGAACATTTAGGAGTCTTTTGGAGGAGTCTTTGGGGTCTTCTAGACATAAGAACATATCACTATAAACAGGGATCATGTGATTTCCTCTTTACCAATTGGATACATTTGATTTCTTTCTGTTGCCCGATTGCTCTGGCTAGGACTTTCAGTACTATGTTAGATAGAAGTGGTATAAGTGGGCATCTTTGTCTTGTTCCAGTTCCTAAGGACAATACTTTCAATTTTATACCATTCAGGATGAATATCAGTTTGTCAGATATGGCTTTTATTATTTTGAAGTCTGTTCCTTCTAGTCTTCATTTGTTAAGAGGTTTGTATCATGAAGGGATCTGAAGTTTATCAAGTCTTTTTTTCTCATCTATTGAAATGACTATATGGTTTTGTTTTAAATTCTGTTTATGTGATGAATCACATTTATCGATCTGCATATGTTGAACCATCTTTGTATCCCTGGGGTAAAAACCACTTTACCACGGTGAATTATTATTATTATTATTTTTGATGTGCTGTTGGACTCTATTTGCTAGGATTTTGACATTCATTAGGAATATTTGTCTATAGTTTATTTTTTCTTTGAGACCTTTTCTGATTTTTGTGTTAGGCTGATACTAGCTTCATAGAATGAGTTTGGGAAGACTCCCTCCTTCTCTGTGTTTTAGAATAGATTCAGTAGGGTAGGTACAAGTGTTTTCTTTGCATGTATGGTAGAATTTGGCTGTGGTCTTTTGTTAAATCACATTTTTAAGCAACTTTAGACAAATTACTTTATTTCCTGTGACCTCACCTTTTTCATCTGTAATATGTTAAAAAAAATACCAATTTGGGAGTAAATGTATGTAAACTGCAAGACAAATAGAAGCCACTCTGAAAATTGTGGCTATTACACTATTATTTCTATTCAGTGTTTTTGAATACTTGGACTCTTTTTCCAAGTTTTCAAAAATAGGTTATCACATGGTAAAAAGGAATATTAATGCTATTAGAACTTTTATAATTTTTGTAATTGATATTCATTTGGATTTGTCTTGGGTGTTTAATGTGCTGGCATAATCACGACATCATGAAGCCTGTGTCTTCCCTATATTTGGGATGCTTCCCTCAGGAATGTATTAATAGTATCCTGGATCTTAGGCCTGGGCATCCAGAAGGCAGCTCCTTTTGGAAACAACTAGACATTTTTCAAAGGAGCATATTATGGTGTAACCTTGTACTATTGTTGCAAGATGAAGTTTTTCATGGCATTTCTTGTCTATTTAATCTATGTTTAGCTAAAATATCTCCTGGACTTCAGAATGTTCTTCTTCAAATTTGGAAAAGTCCCTGTGAGTCAATGAAAGATGCTTTTTAAATTTTTTCCAAATTCATTTTAGTATTGCCATGGACCTGACGGGTTGCTATTTGGTAATTCTGAAATACCGTGAATTACACTTTCTTTGATCATGTTATAGGGTGACCATCTCACTTCTGCTTCCTTATGAGGGCTGGCAGCAGTCTGAGCATGCCATGCACAACTAGAGCACTGACTTCTGATAGTAGGGATTCTATTTTAGATTCTATTTTGTAATGATGAATTTGCATTTTATATTCTCTAAGAAAATAAATGCAGTTTAGCTGTATCAGGAAAAATGAATTTTTGAATAAAATTGTAGTTAATGACTAACTTCCCATTTATGGCACTGGTGTAAAGCTTTCCCCCCATGTTTTATAAATGCATGATTCAATCTTGAGAAAATAGAGAATAAACATATTATGCAACTTTAATAACCCCCTAACGCTCACATTCTGTAATAGAAATGTGCAGACCTTCTTGACCTTCAATGTATCTTATTTAAATTGACTTTCAACCTTTAAGAACTGCTAATAATACTGTAAGAATAAAACTAAAAATCAGGAAAAAAGGATAAATTGCAATAATATTTACTGGTCTTTTATTATAGTTGACTCATGTACGGCAGATGTATTAAGTACATGGAAAATAACAGGTAACTGGTATCCTAATACTGGCGCCAGTGAGTCACAGTACTTGGAAAGGACTTTCCATAGGTGGACACTCTACTTCAGCTACCTAGATATACCCATGTTCTAAACAGTCTGAAGTAAGGTAGAAGGGGTTTCATTTGTATATTAGAGATTTGTATTTTCATTAACAACAGTATTTTGTTATAATGTATAATTTATGGATAGTTCAGAATTAACTTGTTATTCAAGACTAGTGTGATATGAAATATTTTTTTTACTTATTTCTGAATCTACTTCCTGTGATGGGCTTCACTTAAACTCATTTCCTTCTGACAATATGTGTAGGAAAGAGATCACGTTTATTGTGGAATGGATTTTTAGTGAAGGAAATACACATGAAAATAGGAAAACATTTGCTATTATATCTTTAATGGTGTCCATTAGTTTTCCTGAATAGCTGTCTAGTACTTCTACAACAGATTATTTCTGGGGAACCTAAAACCCTAGGTTAATGGTCAAAAGTCAACTGAGGATAGTGCTTCTGAATTCATCAAAGGTAGTGCAGGGATGGAGAAGAGAAGACAGAATTTTCTCACTACTATGTCAGCTAATTGATCTTTACTATTCTTAATAGTTAAATTCAGTAAAAAATAAAGCCTATGAGACAAGGAAGTTGTTAGAAGAATGTAAGCCATTAGTCATCTTGAGATATCTCATTGTTTATTTAGGTTTTAAAGCACCATGGTAACTAAAGTTTATGAGAACTATAGTTCAATGATCTGTTCCCCTGAAAGCAGACCTCCAGGGGGCCATGTTCTCCCTTCTTTTTTTTGCTTATATCTCTTACGAATAAACAGAATGTGCAGGGAATGTAAAAATCCTAAGATAGAGAAAAACTTCCTGAAATAGCCTAGAACTTGTTTCTGCTCCTCTTTGGGAATATAACATCTTGAGTTGGAGAGGAACTTCCCTGGGCTGCCCAAGCTTTGTTCCTCTCTCCCCTAAAAGCTGAATGTTCTTGAAGCTTTGCCAAGTGAATCCTTCTTCCCTGAGATACATGTATATAATCCAGGGTGTGTCTTTCAGGGTCCCTTTGCTGTGGTGTGAGTGAACATTTGCAGTTGAAAGTTCATTTACACAAGATCAGCTTTCCAAGCCCCAAGTACCGGCTCATGATGGATCCTAAGCTTCCTGTTTCTTACTGCCTAACTGCAAGTAGTAAATCCGTTTCATGTAACTTACAGTATGTGAGTGGGCTCTGTTTCACCAGGCACAGGCAAGTCAGAAACCAGAGCACACTGAACTTACTCTGCACACTCTACCACTATAGTCCCCAGCCCCTGGCCATAAGCCTGTACAGACCCATGGGCTGTTAGGAATCAGGCTGCAAAGAGGGAGGTGAGTGGCAGGTGAGAAAAAATACCTTCATATATATTTACACCTGCTCCCCGTTGCTCCCCATTGCTCACATCACCACCTGAGCTCTGTCTCCTGTCAGATCAGTGGCAGCATTAGATTCTCATAGGAGCACAAACCCTGTTGTTAACTATACATGTGAGGGATCTAGATTGTGAGCTCCTTATGACAATCTAGGTTCTGAACCTGTGGGTCACGACCCCTTCTAACTGTATTAAAGGGTTGTGGCATTAGGAAGGTTAAGAACCACTGACTGACCATCTGGAGCTGAGGCTGTGATGCTGCTGCTGAGGCCATCTAATTGCAAGGAAAAAAGCTCAGGGCTCCCATTGATTGTGCCTTATGGTGAGTTGTATAATTAGTTTATTGTATGTTATAATGCAATAATAGAAATAAAGTGTGCAATAAATGTAATGTGCTTGATTCATCCACAAATCATTCCCCCCCATCCATGGGAAATTGTTTTACATGAGGGTCCCTGGTACAAAAAGGTTTGAGGACCACTTCACTACCATGCCCTAAGCTCTTAACTTCCTATAATCCTTCTATCAAGACTGTACTCTTCCTTATATGATTACTTTTCCATGTGTGGTTATGGTGATAGACACATTTTTGTGTTTACTTATTACAAAAATTTAAGGTTTATAGCTTGTTTGTTTCTCTGAAATCTTGACCTTAGATCTATAGGGAGAGATGTGCTCACAGTGAAGTTTGTCTATGGCATAATACTAGTGCTCACTGCCCTCACCATTTATATAGGCATCTTGGAACAACAGAGAAAAACAAGGATGCAGGCAATCTGTGCTCAGCACCATGGAGAGCTCTCTGGACGGCTTCAGCACCCTCTGGGGTGTGTGTAATGCCTGTATACACACACCTATATAAATATGCATATATAACCACACATATATGCAACTAAATACTACACATCAATTTATACCACTTATATATCCATCTTTATGTAACTATACACATATAAATATATACATATTCTATACATATAATTAATTTATATATTAACTGATTCAGAGACAATTTTCAGATGGCTTGTTAGGCAGGGCTACATTATCAATATGAGATGATTTGCACTGATGTCATGTTTTACTCCTCACCAAATTATCTCCCCCAGGATAAAACAGCTTATAGCTTTGTAACTCTATCATTCTTTATTTACAGTAGTGCTGCCTCCAGATATATAGAACCCATGTTCTTTTATTAATGCATCCAATGTGCCATCTGTCAATAAAATTTTAATTGGAATTATTTTGTATAATCTCCTTTCTCTATGGAATCTGGCTAATAAGAAAACAATAATTAACAAGTTTTATGAGATTAATTTAGTTCTCTCCTATATAATACAAATCATTAAAGGAAAAATAATTCCAATAGTCACAACATATTACTGTAGCTTGAATTAACTGGTGCATTGAAAATATCTAGTGACTTCCTAACAAAGGAGTAATACTTCCTACTGAAGAGTCTTGAAAGGTCTTCTATTTGCTTCATTTCTTCCCTATTTCAACCATTTGAGAGTTGTGAAAGGCAGCCCATGCTGATTTGCATGAAAGAGTTGCTATAGTAACCTTTGAACATGGTACCAGAGGCAAACCTACTAATGGAAACCTTTATCTTTACGAGAGCAACGTGCTTTATAGGTTATGAGAGTTATGTGTCATTCATGTCCTCCAGGTGTATGGCTGCAATATGAAGTCAGAATAGTTTAACTTTGAGATTACAGTCTTTTATGAAACATTCTATTTCTTGAAAAAAAGTAAAAGTGATGACTTCATTTTTGGTTTATTCTATTATGAAATGGGATCAAATATGACATGAATGTTATTTTAAATACCCTAGGAATTTAGCATATCAATACAACTTTTTTCTTTTTCAGTTTTCACTCTTGAATTTACTGAATACTACTTACCCTTACTTTTCAACACTATTGCTATAAAAAGTCAAATAGAGACTTAAGTTATAGAGCATCGTAATTCAAGCAAACAAATGAAATTTTGCCTTTTGTCTGTATGTTTTTTAGATGCTCAGTTTTCATTGCATTTGGATGTTGTATAGTAGACAAACTGCAATTAGACACAATAAATCAGTCGATCTTGTAAAAGCCCACTTCTTTAGAATTTCATGTGTTATAGAGTAATTAATGCTTATTCTTCAAGATTTTGTTATTTAAATACAAACAGCACTGAATAGCCATAAGGGACAGTGGTCTGCCTCAAGTCCCTCAGATATGGTAAGTGTATTTCTTCTATCTCTGGATCTTTGGTTATCAAGCACTTCCTCCATGGAGTATCCCAATCACTGTGTCTCAAAATCATTGTGTGTCACTCTTCTGATTTATTCTTGAAATTTCAGCTTGAGTTCCACCTCAGCAAAGCAAAGAGTTTCATTCAACCAAACTCTTCACCTACTCTAAACACATATAGTACTTAAAGTCTTTAACAATCATTTGGTATCTGTAATACTTGGAATTCTTGAAAGCATTGGATTGTAGAGATACTCGGTCAAGGGTCTGATATCAGTTAGCATATCTTCTCCTCAAAGGCAGGGAAAGTCTTGTCTGACTTATGTTAGAAGTATGTTTTGTCATTCATGAGATATAGACATTGATGTTTTCACTCCTAATAGACATAAGATTTAAATCTAGATATTCTTTGTTCATACAAATGTGGTTGAATAAATTTATGTTGGTGCTTCTTGTACTTGATTCCTTCTAGAGAAGTTTCTGATGGGATTAGATCCTGCCCTTGACTGTGTCTTTTCATTTCCTAAGGAACCCATACCCTTACCAATCTCATTCCCAGGGTTTCCCATTTGGATTTTCTTGGTAAAGAAGTCACACTCCTGAATGATGGTTATGACTGTAATTTTAGACATCCCAGTTCCATATGATCTGTTGGGTAATAAAGCCAGTCCAGATTAGAATTAATTTAGATTAACTGGCTTAGATTAGATGGGTTATTATTCACTGGATTTTTCCAGGACTCTATTATGTTTCTTATTTGGTTCATCACCCCAATTTTAAATTGGAGTTATTCATTTCTCGTCACCATTTTTTGTCAAGCATACAAAAGAATTTAAGGAGGAGTATTGTCAGAGTCCAAAGGTATCTGGACCTTGGTTTCACTGCTTGGATTAGGAATATTGCTTGTTTCCTGGGAATTGTATTTGCTGAATACAGGCATATGATTGTTCTGAAGATGAAAATGGGAACAGTCTTGGTACCCAAATAAAATCCATCAGATAGCAATCTACAGAATGTATATTAGTCATGGGATCTGGCATGGGAAAGGAAAACACTGTACCGGCAACACTTCCTGTGACCAGTGGCCAGCGTAAAGCACACATAATTTTCATGCCAGGCTAATAGCAAAGAAGACTGGAATAGTAATGCAAGGACTCAATGTTGCTGAGCAGATTTAGCAGAATGTACTTCTGTGTGGAGATGATAATTTTTGATTGCTTTTTAAAAATTTAGATTTTTCAGACAACAGGAGGGACTAAGCCAAAAAAAATAACTCTTTCTGGGGAATTAAAGACTACAATGCTAGTAGAAATGACAGCAGTGACATAAACGTTGAGTACCTTTGGTTGATTAATACTAATTTTATTTTACTGGAGACTTGCTTCCTATCACCTTCATATTAATGTATAGTTGACAATGCTATATCATTAACTGTTATTATCCAAATGACTTAGATTCATGACAATCTCAGAGTTATGTGCATGGAAGCGATCAGGATTATTTAGTCGAAATGATATAAATATGATCAATTCTCAATTGCTTGAGAACCATTGGCTGCTTTCCCCTTGCCTAATAGCTGGCCATTTTGTTCAAATCTATTAGGAGAGAATATCCATGTTTTGTAAATGACATTTCCACAATAATATATTTTATGAGTTCTTTAAGGTTCATGCTTTTCAAATCTATCACTGATTCAAAATGGGGCTTGCCTGATGACTATTGGATGCCATTAACTTTTCAGACTGTTCTGCAATCCTCTAGAATTCTTCTTTTCCTGATTCTCTTAAAAGCTATAGTTTCTTTAAAATAGTTATTTTAATAAATAATTTATTATTTTTTTGTGATGATGCTTCCATTTCTATTCCTTTTTTTTATCCTCCCTAAATAGTTTAATATTAAAAAAAATCACATAGACACACTAATTTTTTTTCATGGAAAAAACAGGAATTAGAACAAAACCATTGCTTTTCATATAATTACATTAAATTATTTAATTTAAATTGAATTAAATTAAGAAGTAGTACTAGGCAAATAATAATAATAATAATTAGAAAAGAGGTAAATTTCTTTCATTTGGTGGCTTTTTCTATTGGGTCACCACAATATTGAATATCAAAGTGCAGTGATATGCCTTTGGGAGTTGATGATATGGAATGATCAGGCAAATACTGAAAGTTAAGATTTCTTTTCTTCTTTCTTTCCTCCTTTATTTACTTTGTTTTCTATTTTCCTTCTCCCCTTCCTTTTTTTCTTTCCTTATTTGTCTCAATTTATCTTTAATAGGAAGCATTAGCCTATTTAGTCACATTGTTTCATGTGCGAAAGTTGAAAAACAGCCCCAAAGGCATATTTTATTTTTCAAAGTAGACAGAAAAATAGAAAGCTCTGGAAGCTTTTTCCTCCATGAGGCAGAGAAAAAGTATTTTGCTATACATATCCTCTTTCCATTATGTAAATTGGAATCCATACAGTTCTGAACTTCCTTTCCTTCATTTACATGGAAACAAAGAATAAGGTTCGCTATTCAAGGACTTTGAAAGTAAGTAAACTTTGAAAATAAATTCTGTTAAATCTCTTCAGTTTGGATTATGCCAGTTTGGAATTTTAGAGCACTTTGAATTTTTGTTGTCAGAGGGGTGGAATGATACCTGTGATCCTCTCTTATGTGGATCAAAGCAAAGTGTTCAAGTTAAATATACTGGGGATACTTTACATGCATAGTTCAGGTATAAAGAGTTTTAAATCAGTAGATAATTTTGGTTTGATAAAAAATTAAGCAGTTTCCCAAATTCAAATAGTCCTTAGAAATTCTGACTTAGGATTTGTCTGCCAGCAGTAACCTATATTTAACTATATCTCTACGAATCCATTTCTCACATACAGAAGGTGCCCCCCAAATGTATACACATTTTAAAATAGAAAAAAAACTGTATTAAAATTGTAATACTCCACATGTACCAATGAGAAAAGATGAATACAAGTCTCAACGAGCCCCTCTTGTAACTGCAGAAGCCAAACATGATTTGGTTATTACAGATTGAATACAGTTCTTTCTTATCTTAAAATGTGTATATCTTTTCTTGGCAACTTCTGTATTTATAGAGTACTTACTAAATGCTCAATATTTGCTAGGCTGTAGCCATTTCATATGTTCTTCCTCCCAACTGCGTCTAAAATGTTTATTTCACCATTATTTATTCTGTTCTCTGTTCTTAACAATTTTTTAGAAGTGATGATGAGAAGTAATAAGTTTTATGAAGCTGAATAGTATTTTCCCCAAACTTATGTTCTTCCTGGAACCTCAGAATGCAACCTTGGGTCTTTGCAGATGTAATTAATTAAATTATGGGGCAGTATAGGTGAGAACAATAGGCCCTTAACTTAATGTAAATGGTATCCTTCAAAGAGAAGAGGCACAGAGACACCCAAGAAGAATGCCATGTGTGATAAAGCTATGGCCCAGGAATAACAAGGATTCCAACAACACCAGAAGCTAAAGGAAAGGTGTGAAACAGAACATGCCCTGAACCTTCAAGAGAACAAGGCCCCAGTGAAAACTTTAATTTTTGACTTTTAATGTCCCGAAATGTGAGAGAGTAAATTTTGGTTGTTTTACTACCCCAAACCAACAAAAATTTATAAATATACTTATTCTACTTTCCAGACAAACTTTTTTTTAGAGGTTTGAATTGATTTTAACAATAGGAACACCACAATTTCTTTTGTTGACGTTTTAATGATAGATGCAACATAAATGTAAAAAAAGAGAGAATTACAAAGTTCTTACAGTGATACCACCAAGTGATGTTTTGTCCACAACAATGGGATGTAAGCAGAAAGTGAAACAAATCCACAATTGGTAGAGGGAGATTATTCTTGGTTCTAGGAGAAAAAAAGTTTTTAATATTAAAACCCATCTAAAGTAAGAGCATTAATTTGAGATGCGAATGTGAATCTCAGAGTCTAACTGCTTGAGAGTACTGCATTTGACGACCACTGAGGTCGTGGATAATAAACCTGCATACAAAGTCTATTTAAATAATTCAGCATTTTTACTGGGTTTATAAATTTTCATCTCAAATTTCCATATCAGAATATAGAGTCAGCAAGCTTAAATGGCATTTAAAAACATGTAAATGAGAAGAATAAAGAAGAAGGACAAGGAGAAATCACCATAGACATAAAGCTTTTATGAATCTGTTATTTGTAATGGCAGAGAAATAGAAAGGTCCAATCATACTCATTAGTTCATTTAATCATTTATTTCTATTAATTTTACTCAAAATACAGTTCTAGTTTCAGGAATTCCAAAGATGGGCAAAATGTTATTCAGCTCATGACTATTTTACTGTTGATTGAAGAAGACAAACAAGCATGTTAGCAGGGCAGGAACCACAGAGTGTGATAAGTGCTGGCATAGACGGTAGCACGTTAACAGAGAGGTCCAGGGCAACTCATCTGAGGAACTTCGATTTATTCCTGCCTGTGATCAAAGTCTTGCTTGAATTGATCATTTTCTCAAGTTAATCTTAAAAATATAACAGTGTTGGATGTAAAGGATAATAGAAGAACAAGAAAATCATTTAAATAAAGGCAATAACATGAACCTGTCTAGAGTAATTTCACAAATGGAAAATTTCCATTATGACCAGAGTGTGAAGTAAAAGGAATAGAATGATTCAATGAGACCAGGACAGGTATCGGGGTGCATATTGGAAATCTCATAGGACATATTAGAGTTACAACTTTACCCTGAGATTATCAGGGAACTTTTTAAGCATTTTATTCATTCATTCATTGATTCATTTAGGGAAAGTCTCACTCTGTTGCCCCCAGTAGAGTGCCCTGGTGTCATGCTAGTTCACAGCAACCTCAAACTCTTGGGCTCAAGTGATCCTCCTGCCTCAGCCTCCTGAGTAGCTGAGACTACAGGCACTCGCACAATGTCCAGCTAGTTTTAGTTTCCTTCCTTCCTTCCTTCTTTCCTTTCTTCCTTTCTTTCTTTTTTGCTCACACTGATCTTGAACTCCTGAGCTGAAGCAATCCTCCCTCCTGGGCTTCCCAGAGTACTAGGATGACAAGTGTGAGCTGCTGCACCTGACCTGTTTAAGCATTTTAAACATAAAAGAAATGTCTCAGTTTTGTCATTTGAAGGAATCATGCTGGCTATAGAATAGATTATGAATTTGAGAGAAGTTAGACAATAGGCAGAAAGACCAGTTAGGAAAATGCTATATTCATTCATGCTAGAGAGAACAGTAGCCGGACTGAGATAACAGCAGCACAGCTGAAGAGAGGTGGCTATCTTCACCGTATATGGAGAAAACAGGAATATTTAGAGTCTTATAATGAGGAGATTTGTGAAAGATGGAAGAGAGATAAGAAAAAAGGCAGGCAATATTTGTCAGTTTCTATCTTCCTTTCTTTCTTTCTTATCTGCCCTATGATAGAGAATTTAAAAAGTTATTTGTGAAATGGTTAATTGTTGGAAAAAAAATTAGCTGGGTGTGTTAGTGGATGCCTATAGTCCCAGCTAATTTTTTCCATCTTCAGTAGAGAAGGCATCTCACTTTTGCTTGTGCTGGTCTTGAACTCCCGTGCTCAAGTGACTCTCCTGCCTTGGCCTCCCAAAGTGTTAGGATTACAGGCTTAGGACTAAAATTTTATTATTATTTTTGTTTTTTTGAGACAGAGCCTCAGCCTGTTTCCCTAGGGTTGAATATCATGGTATCATCATAGCTCACAGCAAACTCAAACTCTTGGGATCAGGCAATCCTCCTTCCTCTTCTTCCCAAGTAGCTGAGACTAGGCTCCCACCACAACACCCAGCTAGTTTTTTCTATTTTTAATAGATGGGGTCTTGCTCTTGCTCTGGCTGGTCTGCAAGTCCTGAGTTCAAGCAGTATACTACCTTGGCCTCTCAGAATGCTAAGATTACAGGCATGACCATTGCACCTAGCCAGAACTAAATTTTTAATAGAATTTGCCAGTAATTCTTTTTCATAAAGCATTCACATTGCTAGACATTAAGTTACAGCATTGCATCTTGGGCAACTGGCAATTTTTTCTGTTATTAATGTCATAGTTAAGGAATTACTTTTATTATTTAACATGATTTTTTATTATGTCATAAATCTGGGGTATAAATTATTTCAAACATGTCTATCTCTTCTCAATTTCCCTTAAGAAAATAGTGAAATTTAAATATACAGGACACACATGGCACCACCTATTAATATTGTCAGTAATTCAGTTTAGTTCTCATTTGGTATAAAACATCATTTTTCCTCTGCCAATGTCACTGCATGAGAAAAGCATCACATTTTTAAACTCTGTATCCTTTGGGAAATACCTTTGGAAATAAGTACATGACTTTACCAAAGAGGTTCAACCATAAAAAGCAATTCTTGATGAAAATCCGATTGCATTATCAGTCCAGAATCCTAACATTAGTCTGCCTCTTCTGACTTTGCTTTTTTTTTTCTCCCGAGACAGTCTTACTCTGTTGCCCCTGGTAGAGTGCTGGGGCATCATAGCTAACAGCAACCTAAAACTCTCTTGGGCTTAAGCAAACTACTTGTCTCAGCCTCCAGAGTAGCTGGGACTGCAAGCATGCATCACCACACCAGGCCAGTTTTCCTATTTTTAGTAGAGACAGGGTCTGGCTCTTGCTGAGACTGGTGTCGAACTCCTGAGCCCAAGCAATCACCTGCCTCACCTCCCAGAGTGCTAGGACTATAGGTGTTAGCCACCTTGTCTGGGCTTTTGACTTTGGTTTTGAATATTCCCCCAGTTCTGAGTCTTTTTTTTTTTTTTTTTGTCTCAGAACTATAGTTGTTTATGTCTTAATAGCTATGAAATAGTAATAAATAATACTCAAATATTGTTTCCCATGTGGCAGGTTTAAATATTAACGTACCAGTTTTGTTATCTCACTTAATTCCAACAGCTATATTGTGATAGATATATAGAATTACTGTTTTATTTCAAAGATGAGAAAACTGAGATATAGTAAAACTATGTTTTGTCCAAGGTCAAATAGCTAAATAAATTTTGGAGCTGGGACTAGAACACAGAAATCTCCATCCTTTGTCATTACACAATACATCCTCTCTCACGCATGAAAGTATGCAAAACATAATTTCCTGTTATCCTCTTGCCAGTTTCAGAGTTGGATTCCTATTGCTTCCATATAAGGATTTTGAAAAAAAAAATAGTTTATTTGCAATACATTGGAGTAGCTAATAGAGTTGAGGTAGTGGCTAAAATGGGGCTTAGAACTCTTTTAATACTATACTGGTAGGATTTCAGCTACTTCTTTCTTGAATTTACGTGACTTAAGTCCAGTGACGTCAGTTTAATTTGATTCTCCAATGACATTTAATTGCACATAGGAGCAATGTATCAAATTGTCCTGAGTCAAGGAAGTGTGTATGGATACAGAGTAGACATGAGGCATTTAAATTATCTGATCATTCTTAGAGAAGAGGAAATCTCTGTGAGTGAGAAAGCCATCACACTGGGTTTGCATTTTCCCAATATTTATGTTTATTCTACATATTATATTATGTAATAATATTTCATATTATGTAATGTGTTGGGATTTAAATGACATAAAATCACTTAGATAAACTATATATAAACAAATTGTTTCTCCATTTACTCTCCTCTCCATTTTAGATACTTATAATTTTAAATCTCCTTCTCGTCAGATATTCAAGGTAAAAGAATGAGATCCACGCACTGTTGACAAGAATAATGAGTTCTGCTTATTAACAAACAGATTAACTAAACATCTGTGCTTAATCACACAGAACATACACTGTGTGACTTTTGTTCAGAATTATAATGTAAATTAAACTAGAAAAACAAATCAATTCCCCTTGCTTGTTATTTTCACAATGGTGCTGTCTGTTACCAAGGTTGGAAAGTACACTCAGTATATGTTAATTAAAGAGAAACATTCCCATTTGTAAAAGCAAGTTTGAAGATATCTTAGATCATTTATGCTGGTATAACCAAATACCACACACTAGGTAACCTATGAAGAAATTTATTTCTTATAGTGCTGAAGGTTGAGAAGTCCAATGTCAGAGTGTCAGCATCTGGAGAAGGCCTTCTTGTTGCATCATCCCATGGCCAAAGGCAGAAGTGCAGAAGAATGTGAGAGAGCAGGAGACAGTGGAACCCTCCCGGATAACAAGCCTACTCTTCATGGTAACTAACTCACTGACATGCAACATGAATCTATTAAATGAAAACAGAGCCCTCATAACCCAATCATCTCTCATTAGGCCCCACCTCCCAACACTGTTGCATTGGGGATAAAGTTTCCAACACATGAACTTTCAAGGATACATTCAAACCACAGCAAAAAGTAAGTGCATTCTACCCTAAAGCTCTCAGAAATTTTATGCATCGGCTAATGATTGTGAAGAGATGGACATAGATCATTTCCAGGGTTGAAGTTTTGCCCTCTTTCGTTGATGAAACATTATAGAAGCTTCGTACTAATGTCACAACTAATGGGAATCATTTCTAAACCTGAAGGAGGTCAAATGGGGTTTATAGTAAGTAAACTACATTTGCTGAATCAAACTTTTCAATCTAATTAGTTTAAAGGCTCTGAGTACACTTTATGACCTTTGGAACAGTTATCCATTTGAAAAGTTTTTTGCCCTTTAGACCTTTGTAACTTGCTTCAGCATTGGATAAATTTAATATATAATATTTTACTAGATTCAATTTTTTTTCTTACTTTTTTAAAGTTCTGGTCAAGAAGATAGCATGTAGTGGGAAAGATATGGTTCAGCAGCCTGAATATATTTTAAGGTTATGATCTGATGCATGTACAAAAGGTAAGATCAGGGATCGGTTTTACCAAACTTAGATCGACAATATCAAATAATACAGAAAAGACATCAGAGGTGCCATTTAAAATGTTTTTTCCCCCTCAGAATCTAACTATTTAAACATGTTGAACCAATGCCCATCAAGATTTATCCTAAAAGAATGGTGATATTTCAATTTTACTGTAGGTAGGATTATGTGAAAATACTTTGATTTCATAGATTTAGTTGGATAAAATATTTCAGGACCACTATTTAGAATTCTTGACACATTATCTTGACGATGTTTGAAATAATGTTATTTGTGCTGAAAACCTCTAATATTACCAGAGCATCACTGTTAAGTGTTCATGTAAAGGAAATGTATTTTTTTGTTTGTTTCGAGCTGTGAGTGTGTGTATGCAAGCTCTCCATGTGTGTCTTACCAGAGACGTGAAAACAAAATAACAGCTACATAAACATGGTGGATTGGTTTATAGTCAGGTGAGTCATTCATATGCATATAGTAATAACTTTAGAATGCGTGAAATGTATGCAGTGTTACACATTTCACTTATATTTCCCCTTTTAATAGTAATTCATAATGTATTGAGCTATACGCATTATTTACCACTCCCTACAAGATTCCCTCCCCAAATTTTCCTTCTTCCTACATCTGCTATCTTGATGAATGATTCTATCATTCATTATGTAAACTCAATTAGAAGTCTGAATTAGTCACTGTTCTCAAAGACATACCCAGCTATTAGAAATTCTTCACCTTCTGGTTGTGATGGAGTACTTTCTAATACTAATATAAAACCTTTTTGAAAACTTATTTGAAATTTGGACCAAAAAAAACTGATTGAAATGTCAGAGATTAAAGAACTCAGAACTAAGGGGCACAGACATCAGATTGTAAAGCGTAGAACTTTACGTGAGTCTTATGTATGACATTTTCCCCCTATGACATTGGCTTCTTTTTTATGTGAACAAATAAGGCTAAGACAAATAACCTGCAACTTGCAGCAGTTTAACTGGGAAAAGAAATTAGGATGCGAGGTATGTTTCAATAATCCACTAGGAGGAAAGTGAAGGCAAGTGGGCCCTGTATTTCCCTCATGTGTTCTTTTCAAGGCCAACTTCTGAGCTATTCTTCTAGAGCAAGACATTAAAGAAACCAAGCTTCATTAGGTAAGAAGCCAAAGAGTTAGCAGAAATGTCATGAGGTGTTCAGGTGCTAGAGCTTTCACTTCCACAAAAGAAATACTTTCCCAAGATTTTCATTCAGTAAAGGCCTCTGAAGACACCCCACACAGCTACAGGAAGGGCCCTGGCAGCCAAGGATGGGCAGCGTTACCTGCTGATTAACAATATGGAGAAATTCATATTCCTGCTTATTCTCAAGACACACATTAATATTCTGTGGGCCCCTACTAATCTTCCAATTACATCCCCCCTTTTAAGCCAGTTATAATTTTTGTTGGTATTATTGTTGCTTCGTGGAGTCAGAAAAGCCACTGAAATTTACATTGGTGACTGAACATAGGTGTTGCTCCAAAGACTCTCAGACAAATTTGGGTGATTTTTGATTCTTTCTTTAAGCAAAGTGAGTGTGAGGTAGTGAAATTGTCAATTGTATTTTGAGTTGAGAATTTGGTGATTTTGTATTCTGTGGTGAAAAAAAAAACACAATAAAACAGAATGAGATAAAAATCAATGAGATCACATCAAACTTAAAAGCTGCTGCACAATAAGGGCAACTGTCAACAAAATGAAACGGTAAAGAATAGGTTGGAAAACAGATTTGCAAAACCATGTGTCTGATAAACAGTTAAAATGCAAACTCTATGAAGAGCTCATACAATTCAGTAGTAGGAAAAAATAGCCCATGAAAATGGGGTAAATAAGATGTTTTTCCAAAGAAGTCATTAAAATGAACAATAGGTATGTGAAAAGGTGCTCAGCATAATTAATCATCAGGTAAATGCAAATCAAAGCCACTGTGAGTTGTCACCCCCACCTATTAGGATGATGGCTGGACTGTCAGAGTCAAAGAAAACCAATGTTGGCACACACCCAGTTTGTTGAAGATGAAGATGTGGGCAAAGGGAGCTTTCAAATACCATTGATGGGAAAGCAGCTTGGTGCAGCCATTATAAAAGGCAGGTGGATGCCCCTAAAAACATTGAGAATACAACTATCTTAGAACCCAGCAATTTAACTTCTAGGCACATATCCAAAGACATAAAATCATCACCACATAAAGATATCTGCACTCCCAAATTCACTGCAGCTTCATGTACAACAGCCAAGATATAGAAGCAATCTAAGTGTCTGCTGGTGGGTGAATGGATAAAGAAATTGTCATCTATTTAGATACACACACAGACAGACACATACACACACAATGTAATATTGTTCAACTTTAAAAAAGGATATCCTGATATTTCCCACAATATGGATGAACGTGGAAGACAGTATACTGAGTGAAATAAACCAAACACAAAAAGGAAAATATTGCATGATCTCATTTACATATGGAATTTTTAAAAAATAAGATACATATATAGAGATAAAGAAGAAAATAATAACTACATGGAAGGGGCTGGGGTGAAGGAAGCAAAGGGAGACATAGATCAGAGGAGACATAGTAACGGGTGTAGGATGAACAAGTCTGGAGAGCTAAGTGGGTCCGGAGGACAATAGATTATAAAATTGTAATGTATCTGCAGTTTTTGCTCAGCAGATGGATTTTAGCTCTTTCTAACACACACACACAAAATGGGGAAATATGTGAAATTGTGGATAAGTGAATTTACTTCATTATAATGACCACTTTACTATCTGTAGGAGTCCTATAATGTACCTTAAATATATATAATACAATGTATTTTTTAAAAATTATATATTTATTGTATACAACGTATTGTTTTGAAATAGGTATACATTGTTGAATGCCTAAATTGAGCTACTTAACATCTGCATTACTTCACATACTGTTTTTGAGGTAAGAATAAGTAAAATCTACCATCAGCAGTTTTTAATACAGCACATTTCTGTTGACTGTCGTCATCATATTGCCCAATATATCTCTTAAACTTAATTTTTTATCTAATTGAAATGTCGTGTCCTGTGACCAACATTTCTTCAACCCCCACCCCTTAGATTCACACACACATACACACCCCCACCCCTTAGATACACACACACAAAGCCCCCGGGAGCCTCCATCTTACTCCCTAGACTACTATTCTATGAGTTCAGCTTTTTTAGATTCCACATATTATGTGAGATTATGTGCTATTTCTCTTTCTGTGCCTGGCTTGTTTTATGTAACATCCATTTTTTATGTTATTAGGTGAAAACTCACGGCGTATCTGTATTCCAAAGGAGTTATGAGTTTTCCGAGAATGCAAAAATTCTTAGCAGTTTCTCTGGGCCTAGCCATCTCTCTCTCTCTTTCTATTAAGGAAGAGGAATTAGATTATTGAAGAATAAAATGAAGGTAGAGAAGAAAAATGTGGGCCTCGTAAATAAATTGAAGCTTCTTGTCTGAACCATTTGTGTACCAATGTCAGAGTCCTGCACACAAACCACTGTTTACGAGTAATAAGTGGAAACCACAGGCATGGATTAAGGGTTACTAAGAACAAAGAAGACAATAGTTAGTTCTTGGTAAGGCATTAGAAAGAAAATCCTTTTCATAGAGTTGAAGTCTCTGCTGGACCTTGAAAATTAGTGAGTGATTGCTTAGACAAGAGAATTTTCAAGCCTTAAAAACAGCATCTCAGATGATATAAAGTCACAAAAGTGATTAGATTGTTTTCAAATGCAGCTAATCAAGCATGGCTAAAGTGGTCAGGGTTCAGTGTTGGACCAGGATGTGATGTGAATATGAATGACATAACGACAGCACTCATTATGTCATAGGAGAGAATTTAAACCTGTTTTGCAGATAGAATCATACAACTGAAGGTACCACCATTCTCATTTTATTCTGTAATGGCACAGTGAGGTAGCCTTGCTTCAAGATATTAAGAACCTATTCAAGGGCTCAAATGAGTAGGGCACTGGCCCCATATACAGGAGGTAGTGGGTCCAAACCTGGCCCTGGCCAAAAAAGAAAAAAGAAAAAGAAAAAAAAAATCTGTTAAGAATCTATTCAAAAGCATGAATGGATCAAATGATACCATCCAGTTCATACCTTAGAAAGATAGCTCTGGTAAGAAAATGGAAGAGTGGGTCAGACAGAGGTCTCTTACAGAAGCCACATGGGTACTCTATAACAATTTTTGAAGTACAAAAAGAAACAGATAAAATTAATCCTAAAAGTATTTTATTTCTTTCAATATACCCAATATACTATGATTTTGTTATGTAAAAATATAAAGTTATTAGCATGATATGTTATGTTCTCCTTCTCATGTCTGGTGTGTGTATTTTACACTTAACAGAATGCTTGAGTTTGGACTGGCCACGTAATTTATACTGTTCAGTAGCCACATGTGGTAGTGGCTTCTCTTCTGAATTATGAAGGTTAAAAACTTAGAGGTAAGATGTTATTTTAAATAGAATATTAATAGACTTAAGAGAATATTAAAATATTAGTAGAATATTTTTAATAGTATAGAAGATTGATAAAGGTTAAACCTACAATAGTGTCCGTGAGAATGGTGAGAGGTAAATTAATTTTTTTTTTTTTTTTGAGACAGAGCCTCAAGCTGTCACCCTGGGTAGACTGCTGTGTCATCACAGCTCACAGCAACCTCCAACTCCTGGGCTCAAGCGAGTCTCCTGCCTCAGCCTCCCAAGTAGCTGGGACTACAGGTGCCTGCCACAGCACCCAGCTATTTTTTGGTTGCAGCTGTCATTGTTGTTTGGCAGGCCTGGGCTGGATTTGAACCCGCCACCTTAGGTATATATGGCTGGTGCCTTAACAGGCACTGAGCCGAGAGCTAAATTAATTCAGGAGATATTTGTAAATTGGAATCAACAGAACCTGGAAATGGCTTGAATATTGGAGCTGGAAAGTGGGGAGAAAAAAACTTGTATCTGAGATTTTACTTTTGTTTACTGATACAGGGTATTAGGTTTGGCAGAAAAGATCATGACTGTGGTTTGGTAGAGAAATGTGAATACAATTTAAATATTTTCAAATAAAATATATAAATCATGGGAGCTAAGATTTTGGAGATATTGACTCAAAAGTAGAAGTTAGTCCATATGGATAAACTGAGTCGTTCAGTAATGCAAAGAAGGAGAAGCAAAGACGGCACCCTACTGAATGCTAACATATCTAGTATTTAAGGACAGTCCATAAAAAGAAAAGCAAACAGATAAATAATTGTCTAAGATGTAAATGAGAAAAAGGAAGGAAAGTACTTAAAGGAAAAAAATATCATAGGTGGGCAGAGGGAAACAAGAAGATTGAATCAAATAGAGTGAAAACTAGAGAGGGGAAATCCAACTTTATAATTAGATCATTACTTGTATTTTTAAAAATCATTTCCAACTTATGATTTCCATACCAGTATTTCCATCGAATGCAAGAAACTCCATTACAGAGTCTGCAGGGTATATGAAACGGTAAGCTAGATGCTCCAAATATCTTATCACTTTTAACCTTCCCAACAACCCAGGGAGGGCATTGCTAGTCACTTTAACGGCGATGCTTAGTGAGATCAAGCGACCTGAAAAGGTCACACTGTCAGTGGCAGAGCTGTCCTTTTCAAAGCTTGTGCTTCTCCTGCCATCCCATGCTGCATTCCCCACACTGCTGCTGAGAGTCAGTCTCCTAATTGCCTGTCTCTGTTATTACAATCTTTTGTATCTTGCTATCTGAAGAAATCCCAAGCAAGCAAAGCTGAAGAATGTAAGATTGCTGGAGAATGTAACACTTAATATCGAGCACAGGAACAAAGGAAAATGCGTCTCCCCAGAATCCAGCATCGGAGTTAGTTCCCCGGGCTCCTCTGTTTGGAATGCTGTGTGCGAGGCTGCACTTTCTAACTTTCTTGAGGTCACCATCGGCTGCCAGTGCTTCCCTCTTGAATAATGTATGTTTGGCCCAGAAAATGACCTTCTCTGCTGCTTAATAGTTTTCATATTGAAAAGTTTATAGCACTAAGATCTTTTGGTGCTATTTTTGGTCAATACTTGCTTTTCATTTTTGTTTACTAAATGTCGTTTTTAATTATTCACAATCTGCGGTTTTCATAATAAGAAGTATGGAAATATCAATTCAAATCTGGGTATCTGATGTATTGTTTCAACGTTTTGGATTGTATCAAATGATTTTAGTCTTGAATTTTTGAAAATGTGTGGGTAAATATTTAATGAGATATTAGACTTTGCTGTCCCAGCTCAAGATAGACAAAGGCTTTCTGCCAGCTAAGACCTCATCTGGACGAGACTTCTGACGTAAGGAAGTTAGAAGATGTTTCAATCGTATCACTTATTTCATTGGAAGGTGACCTTAAAAAGGGATATTCAAGAAGACGGTCTGTACTATATTAACAACCTTAACCAGTCTACTGTTGGAAAATGCATAATTGTAGAATATACTGTTTTATGTTGCATAAAGGGGAAAAAAAGAGTTTGTGACATTCCAATGAAAACATGGAAGGATGCTGCAAATTACATTTCTAGACACTGATATCTAATCCTTCTCTGTACATCTCTTTACATACCACTCCCTTCATTTATTTATTTATTTATTTATTTTATTTTTTTTTTTTAGACGGAGCCTCAAGCTATCCCCCTGGGTAGAGTGCCATGGCATCACAGCTCACAGCGACCTCCAACTCCTGGGCTCAAACAAGCCTCCCAAGTAGCTGGGACTACAGGCCCCCACCACAATGCCCAGCCATTTTTGGTTGCAGCCATCATTGTTGTTTGGCGGGCCCGGGCTGGGGATTCAAACCCACCACCTTAGGTGTATGTGGCCGGTGCCTTAGTTGCTTGAGCCACAGGCACCAAGCCACCACTTCCTTCTTAAAACTGTCTCTTATTTTTTTCAACTAGATATGATCTTTTCATATTCCCTTGGTTAGTAAATATTAAGAGCATTTTGTAATTATCTTATTGCCTTAATCCTGTTCAGCATTTTCTTGGAGAAGTTGGTGTTCTGTTACTTTTATGTACTCTAATAGTTTAACATTCTTGAAAGTTAGAATCATTTTCTGGTTTTTGTGGAATGTGCTGGGGCGCCTAGCTCTGCCTCACAAACTCAGCGGGTACTCGATGAATGCTTTTGTATATTTTTGAAATAAAAATAAATTAGTGTTGCCTGTTGTAGGAAATGTAGTAAGATCAGTATGTATTTGTGAACCAGCTCCCTCTATACAAAACATTACCTGGATCTTAATTTTCGGTCTTGCCACGGCTTCCACTCTTTTCCCTCTATTGATTTCCTCCTAGAAATAAACCACTTTCTGCCTAAAAAATGTTGCCTTGTCTCTTCATCTTTGCTCACATAGTTCCTGCTTCCAGTAATATCTTGGGGGTATGTGTGCGCGTGTGTGTGTGTACAGACATGCACATAATGCATGTGTATTGACATGGAGGAAATGAAAACTATAATACAGAGGAAAAAATCATTTTTATAAAAAATAGCAGGCTTGGTGCCTGTGCTCAGGGTTTAGGGTGCTGGCCACAAAGACAGAGGCAGGCGGGTTCAAATCCAGCTTGGGCCTGCTAAACAAGAATGACAACTGCAACAAAAAAATAGCTGGGCATTGTGGTGGGTGCCTGTAATCACAGATACTTGGGAGGCTGAGGCAAGAGAATCATTTAAGCCCAAGAGTTGGAGGTTGCTGTGAGATGTGACGCCACATCACTCACCGAGGGCAACATAATGAGACTCTGTCTCAAAAAAAAAAAAAAAAATAGCTTAGCAGTTACATGATACTGACTCTACTCTTGATACAAGTGTAAGTGCTTTAAAATATGTTGTTTGATTCTCCTAACAACCATGTGGTTTAGTTACTAAATTAATTTTCTTTTGATTGATAAAAGCCATGATGGCAAAGAAGTCAATTAGTCATGCCACCTTGTGGCAGTATGTAAGTTAGCCATTGTACCATAGTCAAATCCTTCAGGAAGGCTTGAGACCACTTAAACTAAACAGGCTTCCATGACATTGAGAAGCTTACTGGCTAGGACGAGCCATCTTGGTCCCATTTAGACAAAACATCACTTTATTCATAATTTCCTTATTCCTCAATATTAATCATTTTCAAAAACAAAGTCACTTACATTTTATGTACATTTGTCCAAGTCTGACAAAATACTTTAGCTTTCATTATTATTGGAACAATGTCATAAATAAACACTGCATGTATGTATGAATGAAAAATAACCACAAATAAGCCCAGCACAAGCATCTTCAGGATATTTATTAATTAATAAATCTTTTCATTTGAAAATTCTTTCTTCAATGCCAATAAAGGAAATTTTTGCATGTACTTTTTTTTTGTTTTTTGGTTTCTGAAGCACTTTTCTTTCATGTATTTGTAGGTTTGCTTTGTAACTTTTCTGATACATAAATTTATACACATTTATGGGGTGCTTGTGACATTGGGATACATGCACTTAATGTGTAATGATCAAATTAGGGTATTTAGGACATCCTCCACTTTGAACATTTATTATTTCTTTGTGTTGAAGACATTTTGAATCTATTCTTATGGTTCCTTTGAAATATAAAATATATTGTTGTTAACTTTAGCCACCCTGCTGTGCTATTGAACACTGTAACTTATCCTTATATTTAGCTGTATCTTCGTGCACATTAAATAACCCGTCTTCATCTTCACCCCATCACAGCTTTCCCAGCCTCCTGCATCAATCTACTCTCCATCTCTCTGAGGTCAATTAAGCTCCCACACATGAGGCAGAACATGCAATATTTATGATAGCATTCTCTGCTTCTTTTATCACACTTAACATAATTACCTCTTGTTAACATTCATGTTGCTACAAACATCATGATTTCATTCATTTTTATGGTTAAAGAGTATTTATGCATTTTCTTTATCCATTAATCTATTGATGG
>NW_003852399.1:17781248-17848175 GCF_000181295.1 Otolemur garnettii | reverse complement strand
GGTTGAGCTATAGGCGCCGAGCCGATTTATTCCATTTCTTGGGTCTTGTGAGTCGTACTGTAATAAACATATGAAGTACAAATGTTACTTTGATATACTGACTTCTATTCCTTTGAATAAATACCCTGCAATGGAATTGCTGATCCATAGGGTAGTTCTATTTTCAGTTTTTTGAGAAATCCCCATCTTGTTTTCTACTGGCTGTACTAATTTATATTCCCACCAACAGTGGATAAGAGCTCCCTGTGAAGAGTGCGTGGACTTTCCCGGTGGCAGGCAGTGCGGATGTATCTCCCTCGTGACACATGGCTCTGGTGGGAGTGGCACCAGGTTGGCCGTGTTTATCCTCAGGCGCAGGCTTTAGTGGGTATATCTGCTCAATCTTCAGGTTCCTGCTCGATGTGCATAGATGCTGGCAGGTTGGGCTTAACTTTGTTTAGGTCCCTGGTCCATGGGTACAGGTGGCAGTGGGTAGGATAAGTCAATCTCCAGGTCCTTTGATGATATATTGACACTGACAGGTAAGGACCTGGGAAGAATGAGCCTGTCATCAAGTATGCCAGTGGTGCCCACAGGCACAGGCTCTAGTGACAATCCCCAGGCCTTCAGGTGGGGCAGATAAGCCCTGGCAGCCTGCAGGCTGGGCCTGTGGTCAGGCTTCTCATGGAAAACAGGTGTGGTGACAATGTTTATTTTTTAACAGCTTTAGGAATATATAATTTAAATATAAAGAACTATACATACAGCTACTCATTGTGTACAATTTGATGATGAATCTGTACATATGCAAACACTCTTATTATTCCAAAGTTTAACATTTTAATATTTTAAAATGACATATCTATTGTTAAAAAATAGTGTAATAATGTGTATGAGAATTTTTGTATATGGGTGTTAAAGGAATAAACTATTTGCTATAGATTTCCCAAAGGGAGTTCCTTAAATCATTGGGGAATCTCACAATCTCAGTTATTATTGAAATAACTGAAAGAGCATGAAAACTTAAAAGTGTCAAATTTAATGCATCTTACAAGAAACAAACCTGTTTTAGTAGACTCATAAATTTTATTTAGTTTGTTTACATAATCAGATAAAACAGTTTGACAATATTTTATCAGTGAAAACTAAGTTTATCATTTTAAATATATAAATGACAGGACTTTTATTATCTTTCAACAATCTCACTGAGTCTTTGCCATTTAAAACGTTTTTCTGTTTGAACTTCTCATTTTATTTTAGCTTCTCTCAGAATTTCCCAGAATATCTTGATCAAACTCAGTCCCTAGATATCTTGGCTTTGCATCTTTCTAGAATGCTTAAATACGTCTTTCATGTCTGTCAAGTGTGCCCTTAACCTTTTGTCCCTTTTTTCATCTATCTAATAAAAGTAACGATAATGATAATGATGTAATATAAATAGCTTAACTCATGCAGGACTGTGAAAACATGTCTAAATCACTCCTCCTCACCACCTGGTTTGCTAATGGAGCTTGCTCATTAGACTTAGATTTGTTTTAATAACTTTCCCAGGAGCTGCAATCTGTAGATAAGTTTTTTTTTTCTTTTTTCAGTTGAGAATAAGACAGGGACGTAAATTTCAAAAAAATCGTTAGTTTTAGCTCAATTATGGTGTTATTTTCATGGTTTAATTTTCCTTAATTTTCATGTGAAGTTTCCTGGTAATTAATTTTTCACTGACTCAGGGATCATATTTTTTTCTTATTAAAATATCTTTTTAAGAATAAATTCCTTCAATTTTATACTAAAAATGTCCACACTCCTCGATGTAGAATCCATTACCTGGATCTCCATTTCCCATGTGGCTCAAGTTTTCACCACTTTCCCAATAATATGTCGTTCTTTACCAAAACCAGACACTTTTCTTCAAAATGCTTTGTCTCTTTGCCTTTATGAATGTAGTTCCTTCCAACACCTTGACTCATCTTTATTCTCTTACTAATATCCTATTTATTCTTTAAAGCTCAGATCAAATGGCACATCTTGAGGAAAGCCATCTGTAATTTCCTCAGATGTGGTTGCCCACTGTATGCTATGTTACTGCTATACCTTGTGTCAACGTCTATTTTAGAAATTAACACCTACTGGATGTTGAGCTTATTTGTGTTAGTTGATCATGTTTTATTCATTTTTGTTTTTGAGAATGAATAGAGTAATGTGATACTCTCACTACTCTACTAGTAACATTTCTGATTTAATATGCTTACTATGAGCCAAGAAGTGTTTTATGTAATTAAGATGATTTCATTCAGCTTTGGAGCCCTGTGAAGTGGATACTTTTACAAGTAATAATTTAGGGGAAAAAAAAGAAAAAGTGTGAACTGATTTGCCCATAATCATTTAGTGTGAACTATGGAGCCGCCAGTTGAACCCTGGTCATGTGACCACTGATAGAACCTGACTGTGGAGCATGAACATGCAAGAGACAAAGTCAAGTTCTAGTATATTAAGAATTATTGAGTTATTGGATAGATGTGAAGAGTAAACACTATATGACTAAGTCAGTGAAAAGAAAAACAGTTGGCTTTATTGTTTACTTATGAATCTTTTAACATGAATAATCGTTTGGTAGTATAACAAATGCCCTGCGCTTTATGTTGCAATAGGGAGTGAGTATAGTTGAAAGTGGTTCAAGAAAAAAGAACCTTTGGAATTTGACAGAACTGATTTGCACTTAGCTCTGTAACTTAAAACTTGTTTGACCTTGAATGTATTGCAGTGGCCAAGGCCATTTCAAATGCTTACACATACACATTCTCCCTCAAACATGAAGTTCAATACCTATCACGTAGGACAAAAACTTTTACCCCAGACTTTGTAATTAAAAAAATTACTCCTTCCTTCAGTTTGAGGAACATTTGAAGGTACACCATTTCCCCCAAATCCTGTATGGTTTATCAACATTAGTATCTTTCCTTCCTTGCCTCCTTGTTGGATCCGTGGGAGTTGCAAATGGAAGTGATCAATTGTTATCATTACCTACAGTCTGAAATGTAGTTTTTACTATTACCTTCTTTTTTATTGATAGCAATTGGCAGAGCAGTTTTATAAAATCCTTGGGAGGAATGATTAAGTGGGCAGAGATCATTGTAAGAGCCACCAGATTTTGAAGATCCTGTAGATTAATCCTTAACCTAGAAACTGTCAAAATTGTCCAGATGGGTGATTATTGTCCAGGTGGATAATTATGTGACCTCATAATCATATCCACCAACTACCTGGAATTTCTGGCATGAGATGACACATTAATGATCTGAAACCATCCCAAATGGGCAATAATGTGGCATTCCAATTGCAATGAATTACTAGCTTTTTAAATAGTAAAGGTATATTTTTATTTAAGGAATAAGTAGTTGATATTTTATAGGTAAAATTCAAAGATTATTAAAACTTTGTGGATTATAAAAGAGATATTGTACAACTATTAAGATTTATACTAATATCTTAGCTGGGAGATAAAGGAGAAAGAATATTTAATTGATGAGACTTAGATTCATCATTTATAAGACCGGGCTGGTAATATGTCTCTTTCAGGGTTCTTATATAGATTAAAGAAAAATGTATAAAATGCTTCTTAGCATAGTATATTGTGTATTAATACATCACTGGAGACAAATATGTTAGTTCTATTTTTTCCCACTTAAACAATGAACATTAGAATAAAATATGCTAAACAGACACTTTTTTCTACTTTAGAAATAAATGAAGAGTGTTTAGCTATGATTTTTAATAAAAAAAATTTTGTAAGACAATACACTAAAGTTTTGGTAAAGAACCTCATAAAAGGTGGTAACTAAAAATGAAATGCTAAAATATTTGGTTCTCTAATGCATATGATTTAAAAAATTTGTTTTTTCTACTTGTCAAAAATAACTCTTAATGGAATAATCAAGTACGTAAAGATGGAAACTTAAGTACTCCAACTTATTATATTATACCATATAAAACTATTATAATATTTTTGAAACATAGCTATTGCCCAGAGGCACAATTGGCATGAAACTATTTTTATTCTATAATTTAAATTATATTAAAATATGAAATAAAAAATTTAAGATAAAGAACACATCATTGCTTTCCAGGAGTTAAGGATGGGAGGGCTGGGGAGGCAGTATAGCCATGAAGGTGCAGTGTAGTGGTTAATGTATCCAGCAACTTGTCTAGGCCATGGAGTGCCCAGATAGCTGGTAACACACTATTTCTGAATGTGTCTGTGAATGTTTCTTTAGAAGAAATTAACATTTGAATTAGAAGAATGAGTAAAAATAAATCTGTCTTAATCAATATGGATATGTATCACCCAATCTTTTGAAGACCAAAAGAGAAAATTTGGAGGAAGAGGAAATTCTCCCTCTGTTTTTGCTTATCCTGAGACATGCACATTCCTCTGCCTTGTTTTATAGGGCTTCAGGCTGTGACACTTATACCAGTGACCCCTCTGATTCTCAGGTCTTTTTACTCTGAATTATTCTATCTTCTGGCTTTCCAGCCCACATATGATATATTGCAGGATTTTTTATTTTGGCTGGGGCTGGGTTTGAACCTGCCACCTCTGGAATATGGGGCTGAAGCCCTATCCCTTTGAGCCACAGGCACTGTCCTATTGCAGGATTTTTCAGCCTCAATAATATTATGAGTCAATTCCCACAATTAGTCTCCTTATCTATAACTATCCATATATATATCTATAACCTTTATCACCTGTATCATCTTCTGCTTCTCTTCAGAACCTTAATACATGTAATATGAAGGATCCTGTGGTGATGGCAAAGCTAAGTATCTTAATTTGTTGATGATTGCAGGAAGTTTCACGTGAGATAAAACTTCATAGACTGTGCACACACAAGAATTAATACATCTGTAACTGGAAGAATCTGGACATTGGTACATCCCATAGACCTTATCCAAATTGGATAAGGTCTGTATATATAGAATCATAAGGCAACCTGTTTTTATCTAATAAATCAGCCATGTTGTCACCATGATGACCAAACTATAATTGAGATAAAATAGAAGACGGGGTAAAAGCTGCTTAGAACTTACTTCTACTACTATTCCCCTCCATCCCCTTATTTCCTCTTCCTTTTTTCCTTTTAGTAGAGAATGTACTGGAGAAAACTTTCAAAAATAATAGAGTCACTGGGATTGTGATTCTTGTGCAATTAGTGGTAAAAGCCTTAAGGGGAGGGTGTGAAGAGGATCCACATGTTTCAAAATTCCTGTAGATCTACAATTATTATAAAACAAAAAGTAACAATCTGTGCTATTAGCTAAAATGTGCTATTAGTAATATACTGCAATGAGACTTATTTTCCAGATATGTGGTAAGCAATGTATATGTCTTACAAATCCCACAAGTTCGAAAAATTAACACTGTGTGCTTACGTTGATAAAAAATTAACTTCCTGTAAAGCTCATTACTATAGGTTTACCTGTAAAAGGTGAGGAAAGTGAAATGTTGAACAAATAACTTGCTGTAAATTAAATAGTCAAATAGAAGAACAGCAATGAGCATTTCAGTTTTTTCCATATTTTTAAGAAAATAAATATTGGTGGCTATATATAGAATGATAGAATATAAGGCAACCTGTTTTTATCTAATACATCAGCCATGTTGTCACCAAGATGACCAATTTGATACCTAGCAATATTAATTAATGTAGTAGTTGCCAATGTGGTGCTAAGCTTTTACTCATATTAGTTACTTAAGTTGATTCCCCAAAGGTTATGTGTTGAGTTTTGTAGTGGGTTAGATTTTTTTCCCATAGACTCATTAAATGATATTTACTATCAGAAAGCATTATTTCTTCAAAATAATTATTGTCTATTCTTGTTATTATTACATATCAGTAAGATATTTATTAAAATACATCATAGCTATTAGAGCCTTCTAGGCCCAGTAGATCCAAAACTTTGAAAATAAAAGTTAACTATAGGAAGGAGGAAGGGTCCCAGTATGGAGATACGATTACCTACCTGAAAGAAAATTTTACTTATAGGCAATTTTATCTGAGATGGTTAATTTTGGTTTACATAGCAAAATAACTTATTTAGGGTGTTTTACCACAAAATAGATCAAAATATTCTTTTAGACATAAAATCAACCTACAAAAGGGAAAAATTGCCTTTTTCGTGCACATAGTCTGAATGTGAGGCCATTGAATAATTCGGTTATGTGAAGTTTTCAATGGTGTAATTTATCTCTCAGAACTTACTGAATGTGTAGTATTGAATGTGATCAGTAATTAACATAAATTTCTATTAATTTTACAAAAAATGTATCATCTGTAAAGAGACTAAAACATAGCTCAATGTATGAGGAAGGCCAGGTGAGGAAGAGAGTATCACTCAGTTGGGGTTATTCCCACATACAAAGGAGTTAAGTTACAGACTTTTTATAAGTTACTTTTTAAATGTTTGCACATATATTGAGTGCTTTCAATTCATGATATTATTCGATCTTCACATTAACATTAAATAATCATCACATTAATGATTAATCCTAAATGCTGACTACAATTTTAGATCTGAAGAAACAGAAAGGAAAATCATAAAAATTGTCCACCATTATTTTAAGAATCAAAATGCTGTCTGAGCTTCTCTAATAAGAGCAGAAGCAGAACAGAATTAAGAGCAGATATGTGAGTCCCACAGCATCTGGGCCCCTTACACACATCATCCTGTGTGTGAGATAGCAGCTTCTGCACCTTCCCCAAGTCTGAACTCTGTGAGTGGGGAGGGACAGGAAGGAAGGGCCGAGCACTCTCCTTTAGTTTAAGGCCATAACGAGTCATTTCTGTACATTAGATTCAGTCACACTGTATTCTCCAAAACATAGAAACATGAACATACCTGTAAGTTAGGCTGAAAACATACCCTTTAGCTTATTGGCTAGGTCCTTAGACACTATTATTGAAGAAGTGAAGAGCAAGTATCAAACTCTATTCTCTCTTTTAAAGCTGAGTATTGTGACCAGTCAGGTATGTATTTACCCCTCTTCCTACATAGAATCTCCTCAACCCTCCTTTAAAGAGCAGTTCCAAGGACCATAACTGCTGTATCCAGTCTGAAGTCCAGGAATGAAGTGTCATTCTTTCCATCACGTCTGGGTATTGCTCCCCATGGTCTGACCCACCTAAAATAAAAGGTGAGTTATCTAATTGACCCTTACCTGCCACCAACTCCATTCCATAATATCTGTAAAGACAGGATAGCTGCCATAAAATTGCCATTGAGAAATACAAAAAATAAAATTTGACAATAATCACTAGCCCCCAGAAATAAACAAATCCCATCAAATGAAAACTGCTAATCTATGTGGCCGGTCTGCTTCAAAAGTGGAACAATAGTCTTAGTCACCAGATCTATTGACCCTGTGTCTGCCCTCCATGGGTGAAGGGTGGCTTCTCTTGTGTTTTATCTACTGTCCTCCCGGACTTTGCTTTGTGTTCCAAGAGAGATTGTCGTTTGTCCCTTGTCCACGTCCATTGGGGAGACTGTGCTTCTTAGGGACTGTAGAGCTTTCAATTTTTTTTCCTGTTGGTGCAGTGTTAGAACTTAGGTTGCTTAGGAGCAGTCGTGGGTTGTGGTTCCTTTGACAATACAATTATTAAAAGTTTAAATAGTTGAGAGTCCTCTCATAAATACCTATCTAGATAATTTCATATGCAAAAGTGTTCTTACTCATGGCATATTCCTTAGAGCTGCTTCAAAGTCCTCTTCACTTTTTGAAAAAACTGTAAGTATAGAAAATCTGTCATCATCCTTTGAGAATGGGTATTGTTTTTCGTGACTATGAAACTTTAATAATTTCTAGTATCTTTACTTTCATCTTTATCTTCTTTTATACCAGGTACAATTTCTCTTTATCCAATCCTCAACACTTTGATTTTCCTAAGATATGATTTTTTAAATCATTAAGCAAATTCCCAAAGGGCCCCCTCAATGCAAAGAATAGTGTCAGTCAGTGAGGATCTAATGATGAACGGTTGGGATGGCTACTTCTGTAGAATTCACTGTCTTGTTGAGGAGAAACATAGTGAATCAAATATTATTCTGAATTTTATTTAAATATTATTCTAATAAAATCTGCAATGGAAAAGTGTACTGTATACATGTACTAATGACTTTTGGTATAGTATTATGCAAGTTTGATGCCCTCAGAATCCTGTTAGAAAATCAATTCTCTATCCTGGATCTGTTGTGTAATCCTCTCATCTTATCACTGATACCGTTCATCATTTTCAGGTATCTGTAAATTTAGAAGGAGAATTAAATATTATTCTGTGTTTCCTCTAGAAAAATTAAGTAAAATGCTAGTTTTTATTGTAACTCTTATGTACTCAGTACTCTTCTGATTATTAAGACCGTAACATACTTTTAAATAAAATTTCACTTACGTTCTATATAATTGCCATTAAATTCTTACTAGGTTACCCAAAGACTCAATTATCAGTAAAGAGAGTTTGTTTCCCTTCTTATCTGTTGAACTATCCATTAATTTTATGTCCTTAGCAGGTATCTCCTATAGAATTGCTGTCCAAGTCTATTGTGAACAATCTGTGTATCCATACTTCAGTTTGACAACTCTGATCTGCTTTGGTGAAGCATTCTATATTCACTTAGTGTTTCTACATCATAAGGGCATTTCCCCTTCATTACCATATACAGTTTCTATGGTTACCTGCTCATTCCATTTTCTATTTTTGCCTTTAAGAAACCATGCTGCTGCACAGGAAAACAGAAACCAAGGACAAACAATTTAACCCTAGTGCTTTTTTTCTAACTTTGTTTTTAATCCAACAGTACACAATTCATTTTATACCACTTAGTATGAAATATAATCCAGTGTACATAAAATTCACAGAACATTTTTCCCTTTCTGTATCTGTTTAATGTGACTATTTTTTCACGGCAGGGCCTATGTAGTCCTGACCATGATTTTTTGTGTCTTGCAGAAGACTTTTGTTGGGAAAAAATCCATCTATGGATACAATGTACTTTAAAAGCAAAAGTACTTCTTATTTTCTTCCTTCTGTGAATGATTATTCTTTATTTTTAGAATAAAATATTTTTAAAGTATATTTTTCTGTTACATTCCTTCTAACCCCAAGTTGGTTTTTCCCCAAATAATTTGAAGCTAAAATTTGATGAACAAAATTCTAATGTCTGGGGATTAAAATGAATAAAAATACTATAGATCCTGCACTGGCGAGATGTATCACACAGATAAATGGTGGTTAAGAGTGCACCAAATCAGTGTGCTGAGATTCCATTCAACAAGACATAATCAATGAGGATTGAATCACTACAAAAAGCTTAGGAGAAGCAGTGGGATGGAAGTACTTTTTGTAATTATACAGAAGCTACTTTTGGCTAGATGTGGCAGACTCATAATAGGGTGTCTTTAATACATAAAATTGCATCTGGCCCCATGCAGCGCTGATGGCATTTTGCAGAATAGATTGCTGCCAATATGCTTCGATTTTAGTTAAAGGATGAGCCACTGGGAGGTTGCTTTGCCAAACTAGCTACTGGCTCTCCTTAATCTTATGTGTTTTGTTGCTTAGTTATTTATTCTTTGTCTTAAAGACATGACACTGAGAAACAAACTCACACCTTTGATGTTGAATCATTGTTGATTTAAAAACATTCATTGAGTACACACTCGGCCCTAGCCATCCTTCTATGTACATACAATTTTATGTCTAAAAGTCTGAGTTTGGCTTCAGTAGGCTTTCCAGCTGAGTTTTATCCTGTTGTGAAGCAAATAACTCAGGAGTCAATAAGCAGAGACTATTTCTCATTCATTTATATAACAGATGCTTCTCCAAGTAAGCTTTTTATAGTATAAGGAATTATCACAAACTTTTCACTGAGATTATACAACATAAATTGTATACTTAAAATCATCACTTAAAATTATGGGTCCAAAATATTTCCAAAATTTCCTTTTTTTTTTTTTTTTTTGAGATAGCCCCATTATGTCACTCTGGGCAGAGTGCCATGGCATCACAGCTCATAGCAACCTTAAATTCTTGGGCTTAACCAATTCTCTTGCCTCAGCCTCCCAAGTAGCTGGGACTACAGGTGCCCATCACAATGCCCAGCTTTTTTTGTTTTAGTTGTTGTTTTAGCTGGCCCGGGCTGGGTTCAAACTGGCAAACTTTGGGTGTATGTGGCTGGTGCCATAACCACTGTGTTATGGGCTCTGAGCTAAAAATTTACATGTTTAAAAAATATTTTTCTAAGAAATCTTATGGGGGACTTCATCATACTAAACTCATCAGTTTTTCATAACTCATTTTCATTTTACTACTGGTCATAGGATTGAGAAAATGTGAGTTTATGATTATTTATCATCTACCTAGTAAGAATTATTCTTCTAAATGCACTACCCCAAAATCTTTACTTCTGAGAATATTTGTCATCTACCCTAACTCCATTTTGCTCATAGCAATAACATTCCATTCTCAAAAATTTTATAGCCATTCATTACAAAGTTAAATACGTGGAAGATTTGCTTAGTTTCTTTATCTCTGTTATTCAAGTAAAAAGTATTTTTATTCAGAGGCAAAATGGATTTCCATTTGAAAATGCTTAACAAAAGTAAAATACTTGAATTGAAGTAGCTTTGCTGTAACATGGAGCATCCTTATTTGAATTTATGGAATATGCTATAATTTTTTTTATTAAGTGTGATGTTTTTTTTACTGTCATCCTCAAGAAGCTTTTAGGTGATACATAGAAAAAAATTTAACAACAAATATAGATGAGTGAATCAAAAAATACTAAAATTGGTAGCTCCAAGATCCTATTCTCCCACAAAAACTTAGAAAAGTATATATATCAGAATTGATTTTCTTCAGAACTCTGGGAAACAAACAATGGTATACACCAGACAAACTTTAATACCCCATTTTCAGTAATGACTAGCCCATATAGGCAGAAGATAATACAGAAAAAACAGACTTGGAAAATATTTCATCAGACCTAAGAGACAGATACAGAATATTCTACCCAACAACACAGAAATACATATTCTTCCCAAGTACACATGTCATCTTCTTCAGGACACACCATAGGTAGATGAAAAGTAAAACTCAATGAAAATAAAACAAGGTGACACTGTGCAAAGTTCTACGATGGAATGAATCTAGAAATCAACAACAGAAGGAAAATTGGAAACTTTACAAATGTGTGTATATAAACAACACCCTCTTATACAACCAATGAGTCAAAGATAAAAACATAAGGAAAATGAAAAAATAATTTGAAATGAAATGGAGAATTCAAGGAATCAACAAAAGCAAAAAAATGGTTCTTTGAAAAGATAAACAAAAGACAGTTCTTTTGTTTGACTGTTCAAAAAATTTGGTAATTTCCTTCTTGATCTCATCTCTGACCCACCTATAATTGAGCATAAGGTTATTTAGCTTTTTATTTGGGTCTGTAGATTCCTGTTGTTACCGAGTTCAACTTTTATTCCATGGTGGTCGGAGAAGATGCAAGGAATAATTTATATTCTTTTCAATTGCTGAGGTTAGACTTGCGACCTAAGATGCGGTCAATTTGGAGTATGTTCCGTGGTCTGATGAGAAAAATGTGCATTCAGTTTTGTTAGGATGAAATGTTCTGTAAATGTCTGTTAAATCCAAATGCTGAATGGTTAAGTTTAAATCTAAAATTTCTTTGCTAAGCTTCTTGTTGGAGGATCAATCCAACACTGACAAAGGAGCATTAAAATCTCCGACTATGATGGATCTGGGAGAAATCAAGTTGCTCATGCCTATTAGAGTATCTCTTATAAATTGAGGTGCATTCTGGTTGGGTGCATAAATATTGATAATTGAACTCTCATCATTTTGAGTATTATCCTTAACAAATATAAAGTGACCATCCTTTACCTTGCTTACTTTTGTTGGTTTAAAGTCTATTGTATCTGCAAATAAAGTTGCAACACCTATTTTTTTCTGCTTTCCATTTGTCTGAAATATAGATGACCATTCCTTTACCCTTAGTCCATATTTATCTTTTAAGGTAAGATGAGATTCTAGTATGCAACAGATATCTGACCTGAGTTTTTATATCCAATGAGCCAGTCTGTGCCTCTTTAGAGGGCAATTTAAGCCATTCACATTGATTGAGAATATTGATAAGCCTGGTATAATTTTTGGTATCGAGTTTTTCGAAAGTCCAGTGAACATCTTTAATCCTTTTGCCACTGTGGGAGTTGGATTTGATCTAAATTTTCTGTATGAGTTTACTTTTGTGGTGGAGGATTACACTGGTTGTTATGGAGGAAGGGTTTGAGAATTTCCTGGAGAGCTGGTTTAATTATGGCAAATTTCTTCAATATGTGAATGTCATTAAAGTATTTAATTTCTTCATCATAAATGAAACTCATTTTAGCTGGGTACAGGATCCTGGGTTGAAAGTTATTTTGTTTTAGGAGATTAAAAGTCAATGACCACCCTCTTATAGCCTATAAGGTTTCAACAGAGAAATCTGCAATCATTCTAATATTCTTCCCCTTGTAGGTTACGGTTTTCTTATGTCTGACTGCTTTCAGAATTTTCTCTTTCATATTACCTTTATTGAAGTTAATTATGATGTGTTTGGGGGATGTCTTGTTTAGGTTGAGTCATGCTGGGGTTCTGAAAGTGTCTACTATCTGAATTTCAGAATCTCTTGGCATGTCTGTAAAGTTCTCTTTCATAATTTGATGAAGAAGAGCCTCTGTGTTTTGTGAAGCAACTTCATCACCTTCAGCGATTCCTATAAGGCGAATATTAGTTTTCTTCGAATTATCCCAGAGCTCTCTGAGAGGGTGATCCATTTTTTCTCTCCATTTCTCTTCATCTTTGAGCACTTGGGCACATTCTAAAGCTTTGCCTTCAATGTCAGAGATCTTGTTTTCTGCCTGCTCCATTCTGTTAGCGAGGATTCTATTGGATTTTTCAAATATTTGAGGGCTGCAACCTCTTGTCTCAGGGTGTCAAAATCTCTGGTCTTTTTATCTTTGAAATCGTTGAATTCTTGAGACAGCTTTTGAATAATTTGAAATTCTAATTCCCTCCTTTCCTCCATTCTGTTAATCTTATTTGCTATCCAGTTTCTGAACTCAATTTCTGACATCTCAGCAATCTGTTTATGGATGGGACCTTCAATTGCTTCTGTCCCATCCTTCCTTGGGGGGGAGGGTTGATCTACTCTGGTTATTTAGATTACTAGAGTTTTTCTGCTGATTCCACCCCACGCTGAATTTGCACCATTTGAAGACCATCCCAAAACTGTTCCGCCAGTGGTTGCCACCGGAGAAGATGCCGGCTTCCTCTGTTTGCCTGGAGAGCTAGTGCATGTCTGTCCAGAAAAACCTCAGGGGTGTAAGCCTTATAGTTCTAGCTGCTGCAGTTACTGCTTTTTGCCTTGGGGTACCGCTGCCCCAGTTTGGTTCCCTCTCAACTGACCTCCTTTCACAGTTCTCCAGCCGAAGGCCTGGACTGCTGGGAATGTGTGGCTTGGTCAGTCTTCGGGGCAGCCCGTGAGGGTTCCCGGAGTGGGATGTGCAAGCAACTGTGCAGAGACTGCGTGGGTCAAGCAGTTCTCTGGCTGCAGGGCCGGGACAGGGTGCTTGGTCCCACAGGGGTAGGGGGATGCAGCTCTGGGGCCTCCTCTCACTGTCTCTGCATGGGGGAAACATGGACTGGATTTTCAAAATGGCAGTGAAAACGTTAGTTTGATTTTTCTGCCTGGGGACAGGGTATCAGAGTCTCAGCAGGGTCCCTCCAGGGGAGTAGAGCCCACTTCTTGTAACTCTCACACATGGGGTGAGATAATAGGTCCTCAGTTAACTGCTCCTCTAGGAAACTTACAGGAGCAGATGAAGAGAAAACAAAGAGAAAAAACACAACTGTCTTAGAGGAGGGCACGCACAATTTTCCTTTGGGATTTATTATATACATGTTAATTGTTTTTTAGGAGTTGCAACTTGCCTCAGCATAGGTGTCCTATAGATATCACTTCCTCTCTCTTGGCTGGGCTCCTAGTCTTCAACTTTGTTGGGTATTTTCTGGACTTTATCCTTCCATCTGGATGGGAGCTTCTGTCAGAGGCTGATACCTGTTGGCCATCTTGCCCCCGCCTCCTGACAATTGTTTTAATACAATTGTTTAATGTACTTAAAAAAAAAAAAACATAGGCCAAATATTGGACATTTACCATTTAAAGATTAACTTACTTGCATAAGAGAAACTATGTGCATGTCTGTTAGGTGGGTTTGATAAACCCCTGGGGCTACAAAGACCCAACCCTTTAGAGTTCTCTAACCCAGAGACTCCCTGCTGTACTATCTTCTAGATACCTTAAAGCCTCTCTCAGGATTCCCCCCTCTACTAAGAATTTCTTTGCCCTTTTCTTCTGAGGCATCCCTGTTTCTCAACACCATGACCTCAGGACAGTATGGTTGAAAGGAAACCTCTTTACATGCAAACTTGTCAAAGTGTCACCCAGAGGAAACTTGTGTGTGCTGCTGCCTCTGCCTCTCTGCTTCATTATATCTGTTCCTCGATCAGCCCACTTCTCTTGAATCCCCTTCAGTTCCTTCTGTTAGATATGGCTAGCATACAGCCATATTTCCTTTATAAAAACAAACATGCAATTCAAAATCAAGAAAGGCTGGCTTGGATTTTTCATGTAGAAACAGTATTTGGAGAAGTCCTAACTCAAGAAAAATGTTGTCACTTTTGAAATTGAGAGGTGGCTGATGCACATGGAATATGATGTTTGAAGGAGGAAGTTTGTGCATAGCACAAGACAGGGCTGGAGGGGCTAGCAAAGCCAGGCAGTTCAAGGTCTCATACATCTTATTCCAGTAAAAAATAAAAAGCCACCAAAGGTATTGCTAACAAAAATGATGCTATAATAATCTTTTCTTCAAAATTATTTACTTATTAATTTACTTGAATGGACAGATCAAATAGTATGACGTTTTGAAGTTATATACATTGTGAAATGCTTACATCTAGCTAATTAGCATATGCATTCATGTAGTTATCATTGTGATAAGGATATTACATAGTAACTCATGGCATTTTTCAGGAATACAATATATCATCATTAACTATAGTAACTATGCTATATAATAGATCTCTTAAATGTATTCCTCCTGTATGTAATTTTGTACCCTTTAACCAGCATGTCCCTAACTTCCACTTCTCTGGCCAACTGGCCCAGCCTCTGGTAACCACCATTCTACCCTCTATTCCTGAGATCAAGTGCTTTAGATGTCACACATGAATGAAGTGGTGTAGCATTCATCTTTCTGTGCCTGGCTTATTTCACAATTACATAATGATGTTATAATAATATTCAATGATAAATTTTAAGAAAGCGGAATATAACATTTTTATTTATGGTACAAACGGGACTGTTAAAAAACATGCTTATAAACAGGATGAGCTTCAGCTTGATATTTCTTTAAGCTTGTCTGTGCTTCTGGCTGGTATGAAATTAGGGGACAGAGTTAATGATGGAATTAAGAAGATGTGTTAAAGGCTGTAGCATTATACAGAGAGGGAGGTGAGTGGCTTGGGCTGGGTGGCCCGGTGTCATATGCTGGGACTTCAGACACATTGTGGAGGTGGAGACAAAAGGCTTGCTGGTAGTTTTATGTGTAATGGATTTGATAAAGAGGGATTCTGACCTATGTGGGTGTTTCAGAAGTGGGAAAGTGTGCAGAAACATGCTTTAGTTGGTTTCATTCTGAATGCACTGTGACTGTGGGGCCTTTGAAACATTCAAGCAGTGATATCAGGAAGTCAGCTCATTAAGATCTTCAGTTTCTCTTGCAGATTTGCTATTTTATAAGGATGATGTTTAAGCATCACACAAAACACGTTACAATAACTTGCAGGCGCTTAAGAAAAGAAAACATAAAAGCCACAGTGGGTCCATATTTACACATTATACACTTTTTAATAAGTTACTTTCCTAAAATGTTGTAGCAAAATGCACTCTGAGCAGCCATTTCCATTTTACTTTACTCTCTCGTGTAACATCCGGAACCAAAACCTGTGAGCATAACTTCAAAGGTAGATAAGAAAAAAGAACTGTAAGAAAGCAAAAGCTCTACATACAGGTTTAAAAATATATATTAATTAGTCTGAATAGAGACCTCAGATAACACAGGCACCAGGGAGATGAATACTGGAAGATGTACGCATCTTAAGACGTAAAAATGAGTCGATATTTCCAGCAGCTTTGGTAATTTGGAAGAAAAGTGATGTACCAAGTACAGGTACCAAGAAAGAAATCATGATTTTATAGGGAAAACATCAAATGTCATTTCTCATCTTTTCTGTCATTTTTCAGGTGTAAATAAATAGGTATTCTATATTTCTCCCATCCCAAGTGTGATACATGTTTCTTGTTGAATATTCAGAAAACACATGAAAGCATAAAGGAGAAAATCATGTAACCACTGGAGGTAGCCACTGTTAACACTGAGATTTTACAAACTGTCACATTTTGTTCACACATAATAAACACATATCTCCTACATTTAAAAAAAAAAGTGAGGTAAAGAGCAGAAAGTTCACATAAATAAGATTCCTCAGAGTCTATAGAATGCGGCTTGAAGGTCACTCCCAAAGAATATAAAATTACAATTTTAAGTGGAGACGTTAAGTGAATAAGGCATACAAATAGTTATGATTGGACTGTGGGAGTATTTGATTCTAAGATAAAAAGTTGGAGTGTGACAAGAGTTACTGAGTATTTTATGTATGAACCATCTTATTAAATCAGTCTGTAAAGGTGCTAAACTAGTAATCCTGTGATGGTAACCTGGGATGGGTTGAGAGGAAAACTGAAGTAAGGGATACGAAATGCAAAGCAGTTTAATCACTATTGAATTGTCCCAGTTTTTCAAAAATGCCATTCAGCACATGTGAGAGTACACTAAAGTTCAAATAGCTGCTGAGCGTGAATTTTGCTGCAAAACTTTTGCAAAATCATTTATTTAAAAGTGTATAATGTATGAAATAAATTCATTGTGTTTTTATCAGAAATATCAATTCAAGGAATTCATATTAAGGGGGAGTGGTTCACAGAACGCTCAGACACAGAAAAATTCTTACATACGGTCATTGCAATACTCAATAAAAAGTAAAAGCAGAATGAGTTGTTAAATTCTAGTATGTTTGCATAAAATAATACCATAAAATCATTAAAACACTGTTTATTCAGTTATTTAACCATGAGGAAAATATCATGATTAAATTCTAAATAAAATTACATAATTTACAGTAAAAACTGAAGTATATGAAACAAGCATAGAAAAGAACATAGGCAGATTAACTATAGCTATATAGTTATATATAGCTATATATATATATATATAGATATATATATATAGATATATATATATATCTATATATAACTATATAGATAACATGCATGGAAGATTATGAAATGAGATGAGTGATGCCTTCTTCTTTCCCTTTTCAAAATTTTCTATTGTTAATATAATAATCATTGAGAAGAAAAATAAAGATGGCACTAAAAAGGAAAAGCAGTTGCTGACGTTATGCATAAGTAATAAAGGGACGAATCATTTTGTTGATTTAAATAGAAACATAATATCAAATTTGCCTAGGAATAATGATTACAATTAAAAATATCTACTGAGTACTTCCCAAAGCTGGTATTTTAGGCACTTTAAAATATACTGTCTGGGGTGGTGCCTGTGACTCAGTGGGCAGGGCACTGGCCCCATATACCGAGGGTGGTGGGTTCAAACCTGGCCCTGGCCAAACTGCAACAACAAAAAAAATAGCTAGGCATTGTGGCGGGTGCCTGTAGTCCCAGATATTTGGGAGGTTGAGGCAAGGAAATCTCCTAAGCCCAGGAGTTGGAAGTTGCTGTGAGCTGTGTGACTCTACGGCACTCCACCGTGGGTGATAAAGTGAAACTCTGTCTCTAAATATACATATATATATACGTATAATATATGTATATATATTAGTTCCTATTTAATCATTACAATGGGCTTAAACTAAAGCCAATATTATGCCCATTTTACATAAAAGTGTTTTAGATACTTGCAACATATTCTTCTTGGTAAGTTGTTGCATCCAGATTCAGAAGCATCTCTGCTTACATCAGAACCACTGTACATGCATATGATGATTTAGAAAGCTATGAAAAGGGGAGAATGGCTGAAGTCATTAGAGTAGAAACAACCACTGAGAGACTGAGAGAGATGAGCATATTAAGACAATCTATGGAAAGATCTCGAAGCAAGCATGAGAGGGAGGAGTACCTGGCCAGTGTCAGCCTCCTTGGAAAGTGACACGCTGTCCACCAGTGTGAGAGCTATGCTGAAGTCAAATCCCCAACTTCACACCTCCACATACTCCTTTTAGCTCTATCGTTCTTGTGGTTTTTTCTTCATGACACATCTCTACTTTGGGGACCTAGCCTACTTCCAAAACTATTTCAACACACACTTTGAAGGTTTCCTAGAAAATTGCACACCTCTCTCAAATTTTCTAGGTGTTCCTATGAGGCCCTGATGTGAATTTAAGAGTCAAGATAACTTAAGCTTAGACATATATCAATTTTAATGCCAGTTAGCTGGGGCTTGACCAATTCACAATATTGAAGTGGAAAGTCTTGTTGCATGAATAATTGAATCTCTATAGGTAGGTATACAACTTCCATGAAGAAGCTGGAGCAGAAAAAGATATATGAATTTTCCTGTAATACATGTATTTGCTGCTGAATTGGAAAGCAGAGACACTAATAATTAATAAAGTAAATTGATTTACAAAGCTTTCAATTCGTCTAGGTTATTCTCTGCTGCATTAACTATGGCAAAGAAAAGGGAACCACTTTTACCACTCGCAGTTTACACACCATGGTGTTTCAGGCCATGTTTTCTCAGGTAGCAGTCTTTGGAACAATGTTTCCTAACTTTTACTGCACAATGTATCCATGAGGAAGAGGGTGAAACTTCTAGTAGAAGTTAGGGAACTTTGTTCAAAAGGCACTCTTCTGCAGATATTACTATTATGATATTATGGGTGCATTGCAGGTCCTGAGGTAACCGCCCTGCCCCACTTCTGACTTTCCTATTGTGGCCTGACACTGAAAATGTTTGTCTTGAAGGCCTGAGAGAGCAATGTTTTTCTCCAGTATAACTTGATTTTGTACTGTTTGCTTTCTTTGATATGTCTGAATTGTTCCACATAACCTGAAAATTTCACTTTTTTTTTTTTGAGACAGAGCCTCAGGTTATCCCCCTGGGTAGAGTACCGTGGCTTCATAGTACACAGCAACCTCCAACTCCTGGGCTCAAGCGTATCTCCTGCCTCAGCCTCCCAAGTAGCTGGGACCACAGGCGCCTGCCATACTGCCTGGATATTTTTTGGTTGCAGCCGTCATTGTTTTTGGTGGGCCCAGGCTGGATTTGAACCCGCCACCTTAGGTGTATGTGGCTGGTGCCTTAGCCACTTGAGCCATAGGTGCCAAGCCAATTTCACATGCTTTTATACTTTCTAGAAGTCATTCGTTTCTCTGCTCAAGGAACTACCTTTTTTTTGTTTATTTCTTCTATAATGTCGTGGATACTCATAACCTTGAGAACGTAACTTTTCAGTGTCTAATTGAGTTCAGGTACCTTTGTATCAGATTTAAAGTCTATATTATTAAAACAGGCTCACTTAAGGAGAAACAAAACGTAAGAGGATTTTGTTTGCTTGTTTTTATCTTTGGATAACGGGCTTAGGAAATAAAAAAATATTGTCTTTTTATCAAGATAATTGCCTGTGCTTTGTGTTGTTTATACTGGGATTTTTATTATTTAGGAAAACTGAGCTTAGAAAGAGTTATAATTTTTGGTCAGGTGCTGTTGCTCACACCTTTAATCCTAGCACTCCAGAAGGTGGAGGTGAGCAGATCCCCTGAGCTCAGGAGTTCCAGACCCTACTGAGCTAAAGCAAGACTCCTTCTCTACCAAAAATAGAAAAATCAGCTGGGCATAATTGCGTGCCCCTGTAGTCCCAGTTACTCAAAGACTGACATAGGAGGATCGACTGAACCCAGGAGTTTGAGGTTGTTTTGAGCTAGACTGATGCCAGAGCACTTTAGCCTCGGCAACAGAGAATCTGTCTCAAAAAAATGAAAAAAATAAATTAAAAAAAAGATTCTTCTTTTCCTTTGTTTTTGGCATCCATGTAACTTTCTGCATTTGCTTTTAAGATATTTGGATTGTCACTCTGGTAAACTATTATTTCACAGAAACTCGTTATCCAATTTTGATTAAGAACTTGAAGCTTTTGATAAGTAAGATTTTTTTATTCTAGTATGATGATGTATTTGTATTGGTTCAGTCATGGTTCTACCTGAACCTCTTTGAGATTAAGGTCATGTGTTTTTAGAAAAACCGAGATGGCTTTAGAAGCATAGTCTGTGCCTATGTAGACGATGGCATCACGACGTTACACTCATGTAATGGTATGCCTTCTTCACAATTACGATTTTGCCAGAAGAAACATATTCAATTACGGCAAATACGATGTGAATGTATTTGTCCATTTAACAAATATTTATTGGGCATTTGCTATGTGCAGGCACTATCCTTAGAATTGTAGCTCCATGTGTAAAGCAAATAGTCAAAACTTCCTGCCTTTAAAATGCTTTGCATTCCAATCGAGGGAACATTAAATATAATGGTATTTCATTGGTTCTGGACAGCATAAAAATTGAGGTTTAGGTGGAAATAAAACATGAATCCAAGGAAAATTCATGAGTACTAATTATCATCATAATTCTGTCTCCTTTCTTTACCCACACTACAGACACAGGTCCCCCACATGTCGATTCTTTAGATAGAGAAATCTTTTAATCACTACACCTCAGCAACAGTGTAATAACGAAGCCCTGCCAAGTCTGAGCCCATGAGGCTGGTCTCATCTATTAAATCAAAACCTTATGTGATAAGCATGGTTTCATTAAGAGAAATAGAAAAGGCATTCAAAGTATTAAAAAAGAGAGCCACTATTTCTATATGTGCCAACAAATGATGTATAATCCTTACCTCACCTCTAGGGAGTTTAGTGTGTCCACCTGCATTACTTATGGTACTTATGGTTTTGGAGAACCACGTGCTTCAGTAAAAGGAAAAGCAGGCAGAGTTCTGACAACCTGAATGTGAAAGACGTTTTGTCCCCTAGCACACAGTATTTGGGGTTGTCGAAATAGTATTTGAAAACTTTTTAAGAATTAAAATTTTTAATTTTAATTTTTTAAAAATTATAAACATTTTTAAAAATAAAAAAATTCTCAGGTTAATATGCTGAGAAATATTTTAATCATAGGATTATTTTTCACATTCAGTTTTTTTTAAATAAGCACTAGAGAGACAAATAAATTATAAGACATGAATATACCATTTTTGAGGAACTAAATATTCCTAAAATATGTAATTTTTATGTGCAAAATTGGTTTACGAGATCCTATAGAAACTACTTTAACATTCCAATTGTCATAAAGAATAGCATGTCAATTAAGAGATAATTGCCTTTGGGGATAAATTTCACTTAGCTAATGCAAATATTTGACAATGTCTTTTTAACTTCCTGATAGTTCAAATATATTATTATGGATACTAGGCTAAAAGCTTTTTAAATGTTTACAGGGACTGGATACCAGAGGATATTTCTAGACTGTCAAATACTGAGAAATAAATCTACCTTAATTTGTATGACTCTGAAGATTAAATTGCATTTGGCAATGTCTTTGTTCAGGGCTAGTTCTATGAATATGTGTAAAAGAAGTTTGTAATCTGCAGTTTTTCTGGGTTCAGCTTGTCAAAGTTAAATTGTATGCTTGAGCAGCATATATTACCCTAGCAAGGCATAGGGGCTGGTGTCTGTAGGGTTGTGTTTTAGTTTTTTATAAAAGAATCATACTCTTGGATCCTCATCTGCTTCACCAAAAACTTTCTGAGATCTCAAAGTGACAAACTTTTGTTCAGCTGTTCTTCTGGTGTCATAGTTAAATAAGATTTTTATAGTTTTAAGCTTTACTTACCTTAATCTGATTTTTGCTACTTTTGATACTTGTGTAAAATAAATCAGTAAACGATGAAGAGAAAAAGCAGAAGACCAATTTCTTGGTTATGGCTTGGTAAGAATAATAAGAAAGTTTCTGTATCTCTGGAGACACTATAGCAGCCATATAATTCCTTATAGGCTCCTGCAGTGTTATCTGTAGCTAGTACTCAAAAATGTGTACTCCCTGATGAGAATGAATAGTTTTCATGCTTGTATTTCTGTAACAATATCCCAAATGCTATAGTAGGACTTTATTGAGTTTTAAATCTCAGCTCCAAAATTTCAAAAAAATAAAAAAAACTATAAAGATTCAGATGAGACTTAAGTCTTTCCTATAGACCTCAGAACTCTATCAGAAATTCTATAATTCTCTTTTATATTTTATGTGCCTGTGCTTAAGTGACTGATATTTTCTTTATTGATCTATTAACATAGCAAATAAATGTGTCTTCCAAGAATATACTAAGAAGGAGAGTCAGAAAATCAAACTGAAAAGCCTGCAGAAAGCTCTCATTGAATACAGAGTTTTTCTTTCAGTGGATTCCTGCCAAGGCAGAAGATCTGGGTTGAGCTTTAAAATGCTTCCTATTTAAAGACATTGACATTACAGAAAAGTGGCAGAATCACGTTCATGTATTTTGACTCTGGAGAATTATTAACTATATTAACTGATTCTTTATATAGTGTCTACATGGGCCTGCCTGAGACAAAGCCTCCAACTTGTTTCTGGTTCCTGTCCATAACTCTATCAGTCTTAATCTTCATTCAAACTTCGTTTCCCTTTCCAGCTGCTTCTGACACTTTCTGATGGTCAGTGGATCCCCTTTATAGATGTCACTGAAATAATTTAGATGTTTCATCTGCTAGGCAGGAGTTAAAATAGATCCTTTCTTTTGTAATAGCCTTCCTAGTTAACTGAAGTAACTTAGATATTACATCTCCTAGGCAGGAGTTAAAATAGACCCTTTCTTTTGTAATAACTCTCCTTTTCTGTCCACTAAGGTACTAGACACAGCTAAAAGTTTCACGTTGATTATTCAACTTAATTTTTGCAGAATTTGTATTTTCACATGGTAGCTATTACTTGTACTTTATTTTAACAGAAAAAGAAATTTATATTAAGCAAAATTAAGGAACTAGTCCACAGATTCCTGTCTCTGGGATCTTTCATGGTGGTTGTGAAGACGGCTTCTTTTAGTGACTTTTCTTCCTGTTCCACAGGACAAATTTAGTACCAATTTGAATTTATGAATATTTTTGCTTATTTATTCTTCGCATCAGATTTGTTGGTTTAATGCACACTCTTTTTGACTTTGGGTATTGTCAGGCAGGCCTTACTTCTAGCTTCTCCTCAACTAACTTCTCACCGGATTCTGTGCCTACCTATACAGCCTCTGAAGCTTGAGTCCTCTCCTTCTGTCATAGGAAACAAATCAGCCTGATATCTGAGTCTGGGAAGTAGGATTAGAAAAATTAATCATCAATTAAATGACAAGGATGTGGATATAGTTCTCTCTTTTTTTCTTTTATTTTGCACTCATGCCCTAACTAGGGAATAGGTAAATAAACATGACTTCTATGTTACAATTGGATATTGTTTTCAAGGTGCAAACACCATGCTCATAAATCTTAAAGAAACTCATTAGTACAATTTTCCCTTTTATATGATGATCTCAAGTTTAAGTTAAAATTAAATTTAGTTTAGATAAAATATATTTAGCTCATTTAATATAATTTCAAATTCTATTAAACTGAGACAAAGACAGAAGGAATACTTTCAATATTCTGACATTTATTGACAATAACAATTACCATATATTAGTCTCTAGTAAACGTAGGTGTAAAAATGCAGAGCAGTTGATTAAATATCTAAATTACACTAAAAATGCATCATAAGGCTTGCCACTATTTTAATAATATTTTCATAAAAGTTAATTTTTTTGTTATTTTTCAGTAGCTCTATTAATTTAGCAACCATTTTCTTAGCTTCTTTTATGCTCACATGAATTGATTTTATTTGCCACAAATGTTCGATTAGTCAGTAAAGTTTGAGACTATTATTGCATATTATTATATAATATTTGAGTTGTAGGAAAATTATATTTCGGTTAAACTACTTAAACTTTCATACTCATGGTATGTGATTAAAAGATACAGGAGTATGGTGGGGGGTTGGGGAGAGAGACAGACAGACTCAGTGGATTCTTATACCTGTAACTTGATAAATGCCAGGGCTGAAGATAGCTTCTCATATTTTGAGGTTCAGGATGCATGTGTAAACAGAAATCTCTACTTACTAACAAAAGACGTTCAATTACTTTTTATTGTTTGCCTTGGACCAGTAGAAATGGGTTGGGAATAGTGCTATCAGAGCAAAGAGATATGATAGTCATGACTGACATCTGCTACATCTTTTTCCACAACATTTTCCAGAAAAATTAGTTATTCCACATAGATATAGTCTACTCCATCATCATCTTAGATCTATTTGTATAATTATTGTATCTTATGATGGGTAAATCTGAGTAAATATGGTAAGTAATGGGTAAATATGACTGCTTTCACTATTGATCTTCTTTTTGTATACTTCTACTTTTCCAGTCCTCTTTAATTCATAACGATCTCGTATACAACTGTATCCTGCATTGTGTTGAGTAAATAGTAATTCACAGTTGTTTTTTTTTTTTTAGTATTTATATAAAATTCTGCCTTCTTCCCATTTCAGTAAAGTAGGTCACTTTTCCTCTTAATCTTTTAAGTGGTGACTTGACATTCTTTTTAATAAAATTACTTGATTTAAGAGTTTATTTGAATTCAACAGATAGGCTGTTTCTTAGAAAAAGTTACTCCATTTTGTATATTTAATTTACTTATTAGCCTTCATTTCAGTAATGATATTTCCTAAATTCTGGGGGTTGTACATTTTCCAGAGCCTGCAACTCATTCTTCATTACTTTACCTAAGGGGAAAGACATATTTTATAAACTTAAATGAAGTCATGTGAATAGAAGCATTAGTTTTCAATAAAGGGATAGAATTTGCCACCAAAGCATTCAAGCTAAGTCTTTCACATCGTTTGACTTTCTATAATGAGGGGTGATTTCTCAGCAAACTTTCCATTTTGATCACAGACAGAATTCAAATGAATTAGGTAATGTTTTTGTAACTGGCCTGATTGTGCTCTGAATCATGCCTAATATTGAGTATTAACCACAGTTCAAAAGCACAATCTGTGTCCATTCAGCTTCTCATGCTTTCCTCTGTAGACAATTTATAATATATTTACCTATTTTAATTGACAGATAACAATTCTGTTTATGGGATACACTGTGATGTGTTGATAGGTGTATACATTATAAAAGATTTGATCAAACTATTACATCCATCACCTCACCAATTTATCATTTTTTGTCATGGTTACTTTAATAATCTATTTTAGTAATTTTGAAATATATAATACACTATTATTAATTATAATTATTAATTGTGATCATTGCATATATAATTATAGATCAGTAAAGCTTATTTATCTGGGCTAACCAAAAGTTTATACCTTTGGACCAATATCTTTTTTTTCCCCTGTGCAGAAGTTTGATACAATACCATTTGTGTATTTTTTGTTATTTGGTTTTGTTACTTTTGCTTTTGGAGTTCTATTCCAAGATATCATTGCCCAGACAACTGTCTTAAAAATTAGCTCTTAAAAATAATTTCAAAGAAAATATGAACAGGTTTAAAAAAAAAGTATCTGTCTAGAGTTGTAAATCATCACAAACCTTAGTCTTGGGTGTAGTTAGTAAGTGACAATCATGGTAGCTTTGCTTTGGCTATAAAATCTTTAAAATTGTTAATAAGAAAAAAATAAGAAAACTGGAAACTTTAGCCTTATCAGAGAATGCTCTATGCCTGATTATAGAAAGTTAAACCCAGAAAAAATAGTTGTGGCATGAATAATTTGGCTATTCTTTTTTCATCTTAGATACAATGATCTAGCCCTTTTAGACAATTGCGTGTAATTTCTAAACTCCACATTTTCTTTATTTCTCATCTTTGGTAGTATTTTTATACTACCTCTGATTACAAGCCCCTGTTTTTCATTCAGAAAATGATTCTCCAATATTATCAGTAATACTGAAAATTATTTACAGATGACTCAGACTTTGTAACCAGCGTACAGTGTGATTTGTTCAACAATGGACACTTGGTCTAAGCTCGTCTGATGAATTCTGCTGAGGATATTTAAACAGAGGTGCTTTCTTCTTTTAGGATTATATGCAGAGAGCAAAGTCTAGATTTTCCTTCTATGTGGGGAGACATATTAGTTAAATATTGCTGTGTAACAATATTATTTAAAACCCTGTGGCTTAAAACAATACATTTTTTTTAAATCTCACAGTTTGTGTTGGTCATAATCAAGTAAATGAGGTGAAAGCTATGTTGATTAGTTTAATGTAACCATGTCAGATTGTATAAAAAAAGATAAAAATCAGCATATTGTACCACACATATGCATGAATGTGGTCATGATTTTTGTGTATTTGACTTAATAAAAAAATCAAATTAAAAAAAAAGGTTGGGGATGGCTTAACTGGGTTCTATGCTCAAAGATCTCAAAAGGGACAAGTGAGACATCAGGCTGGGCTGCCATCTTATCTGAGGCTCAGCTGGTGAAGGATCATCTTTTATGCTCCCATAGTGGTTTTTATTATGTTAACAGCATTTTGTACCTGACAGGCTGCCGGATTGAAGACCTGGGTTTCTTCCCGACTGTTAGTTGGAGGTTGCTCTCAGCTCCTTGACATGTCATAGCTCCCAACGTGGTAGCCTTTTTCCTTCAAAATTGTCCAAGGAGAGTCTCTTAGGAAGGGAAGTTGCAATCTTATGTAATATAATCATGAGCCACATACAATCACATATATTCTGTCGGTTTTGTTGTATTCCAATCTAACCCATTGCTAACAGATAAATAGTAACCATTCAATAAAAGGAAAACATATCATAGCTTGGGTTTAGGAGAATGAAGAATCACTACTCAGGGAAATAGTTTTCTCTTGTATGTATGATCACAATACAAGTCATCATAATTCATTCAGCTGCTTATGAAAAAAACTGTATAGCTGCCTATTGTGTCTTATGACCTCATTCTGCTATCTTTCATCAAGCTGCAAATTCTTGAATATGATTCTTAAATACACCTTAAACGCATTCATTCCATCTTTGATGCCATTTCTCTAATCCAAGTCAATGTTATTGCTTACATGATGATAATACTCTACTGTCCCTTCCATATTAGTCAAATATTTTTAAAGTTCTATTCTAATATTGTCAGTGGCTTGCATAGGATATGACAATATTATTTCCCATCATTCCTAGCATAAAATTCTGCATTCATCAATATGACCCGAAAGGCTGTATGCCAGGGGTTCTCAATCTTCCTAAGGCTGTAGCCCTTTAATACAGTTCCTGTGGGTTGCGACCCACAGGTTGAGAACCGCTGCTATGCAGCTCTGTTGCTGGACGATCTTTCCAGTTTCACTGAACTTTCAGTTTCTCCATGATAGAAGCTTGTTTCTGCTTAAGGGCATTCCTGTGTTTTGTGGTTTCTGGCTGAAATGCTTTGTTTTATTTTTTATCACCTGAAAAATTCCCACTCAACCTTCATGAGTTTGGGGAATAAGAAAATAGGTAATTTCAGTATAAGTGTGTAAGTATAAGGGACAGAGCAAAGTTGGTGGAAGGGAAATAAAAATAGGTGAGCAACTGGTGAAGAGGAATTGGCAATTTAAGGATTGGTTTTTAAGTGTGAAAAATGAGAAAGAAAAATGAAGCATGGATTTTTGACATCCACCTACCTGCTTCATTTATGCCTTCCACCTACCGCAAGGTATTCTTGGTCATTGCATGTTTACATTTCAAAATTAGGTAGAAGAAAATATTCTGCTGAGAGTGGCATGAAAGAGATGTTTTAAACCTCAGTGAAATAATGGAGAAATTCAGCCAAATAAACAGGCAGTATGTGAACCAGTTGGTACTTTTTAATTTAATATGTCCATTTGAAGTTCTATAGCTATACTATTCAATATGGTAGCCACTAGCCATATGAAGTTGCTGAAAGATGGACATCAAAATAATATAGTGTTTAGTCATGCTTTAAGTGTTCAATAGCTATGTACACTTGTCCATTTCATCAGATTTAGCAGATACAGGGATTTCTATTATCTCAGAGAGTTTCTTTAGGAGAGAGCTGATTAGTATAGAAAGCATCAAAATATATGGATCTGAGGAACTCCATAAATAGTAGCCTAAAGTTGTGAAATATGACTTAGAAGTTTAAATGTTAAAATTCTTTTTCTAGCTTATTTTGGGAGAAGTTTAAATAATGATAAAATCTCAGAGCCTTCTCTTTTGGGAATGGAAAAAAGTGAGTTAGCAAAGCAGCTTGGAAAAGTGACTATTCCTAAAACATAATAAAATTGAATAGATAGTGTATCTCACAAACTTAGAGTTTGAGATGCCTTAAGGTAAAAGCAGGATTGGAGTGATAACCAAAAAATGTAAGAAAATGAAAAAAAAAATCATAAGGCAGCTCATCAACCCCAGACATCCAGACCTCTGGCTGAAAGTTAAGGTAGTTTTCCTAATGTGGCCAGGTTTTACAAAGAATTTTTAAAAGCCCTCTTGGAATATTCTGTCACATGTTAACTAAGCCTTAGAATAGCAGAATAGATTATACCACAGGAGCCATATATCACATTGGAAGGAATCATTTCAGGGCGTTTCCATAAAGTATAGGCAGACAAGAACAGGCATATTAAAAGCTTTATTTGCATCCATCTTTAAAAGCTCTCCTTATGATTAAAACATTATTTGATTTACCTGTGTGTTTACATGTGCATGTAGGAGCTGGGGGTGCCAGACTCATCAACTTCTGGCCCTATCTGTCAAGACAGAGTGCGGATGAAGTCTCAAGGTGAGGTTTTCTAGAAGTAGAAACTAAGGAAAGAAGTTCTCTCAAGAGAAAGGGAAGGAGAAAATAGACAGGAGACATAAGTTTGGCAATATTATGTCCTGGAATGGAAATTGCACTACAAGGTAGTGCCATCTGGAGAAGAGGCCCTGCCTTCTGTAACCCTCTCAGTCTTTGGTTGCCAGCTGCTGTGGGCGTTATAACCTTTTGGGAAGCAGACCTTTCTCTGATAAGGGCAAGTCTCTTGAGAAGGTGCCTTCTTGGTGAAGGTGATCCAACATTACCCAACACAGATATTCATTTTCTACTCTTATTACAGTAGCTATCCGTTTATCTTCTTAGATTTTGAAGCAAGTGGGAAAATGATTGCCTCTTATAATATATGTGGTGTTCTTGTCTCCTAGATAAAAGAATATTTTATCATGCCTCATCATGCCCAGAAACTCCAAGCAAACTTGCAAGTGAAATGAAAAGCATCAGTTGAAAACAATGCATAATGTTATGCAGGCAGATTGAATTTTCCTAGGTAACTTATATACAGGTAAATGATAATGGATAATAAAATTTAAAATCATTTTGTTTGTTTTTGTTTGTCTGAGACAGGCTGGAGTGCTGTGGCATCAGCCAGCTCATAGCAACCTCATTCAAGCTGAAGCAATCTTCTTCCCTCAGCCTCTTTGAGTAGCTCAAACTATAGGCACCCACCGCAACTCCCAGCTACTTTTTTGTTTTCTTTTTTCTTTCAGTAGAGATGGGGTCTTGCTCTTGTTCAGGCTGGTCTTGATCTCCTAAGCTCAAGCGGTCCACCTCCCTTGGCCTCCCAGAGTGGGAGGAGTATAGGGGTGAGCCACTGCTCCTGGCCCTAAATTTAAAATTATTTGAAACATGGTTAAAGTTTAGTATATATATCAAATCACAATGTTCTCACTGGGAAATCGTGAGAAATTGTGTATCAGACAGTGAGGTATTGCAAGACAGAGGGGATGGGAGTTGTGTGGAATAAAGAGGAGGGACGGAGAGAAAACTGGGATATAAAAAGCAAAGGGTCTAAATCAAATGATTGAGAAGTAAAAACATCAATGCTTGTGTGACTGAGTTGTCTGTGGATAGGCAAACAGTATAGAGAACACTGGATAGGCTAAGGGGAGTTTTCCAGAGCACAGCTTTTTAATTATAAACAGCTGCTGCCTTCTCCCTGCCCATCCTCACACAGGCGTCTGCTCTCTGGTCATTATCTGACCTTTAGGCATTTGCATAAGGTCAACTCTCTACGTTGGGTGTACTTCCTTCCCTCTCCATCCTTTTGGATAGCTCCTTCTTCATCTTATTTCAGCTTGGACAGCAGCAGTTCTTTCTAGAATCTTCTCTGAGCACTTAATTTATGGATGATGAAGCTTGACTGTGGATACCAGCAGAAAGCTCTTCTCAGGCTGTATTTTGATGGTGCATTTATCAATTTACTATGATTTCTGTAAAGACAGTGAGGATAACTTTTATGTTTACCTGTGCTTAACAGAGTTAATTTCTAGATTGAATAAATGAATTAATGGTGAAATCAATTAAACTGAAATAATTGTACTTACTGAAATAGAATATTTCTAACTCGGAATTCATGAAGTATCACTGAAATTACAGTGATTAATCAGATTTAGGCATTTCAAGTTAGCACCATGGTTAAGCAGAAATAATCAGTATCTCAAGCTATTCACAGAAATTGAAAAAAATTTTTTTCAATCATTTTTTTATAGTCTCATATTTCAAGTTCCCAGACCAGTCAGATTTGCTGATCAGAACTTTGTAACTTTCTATTGCACTAATACAGCTCCCTTTAAGGTTCTTTCCCAGGAATAGTAGAACTTCCTTAAAGCATGAGATAATTGCAGAAACTTAGACCAACTGTCCAGAAAAGACAAGATAAGCCATATGCCACCATGAATGTGCCCAAGGACCCACTGAGCCTGTTCACAAGGCTTAAAATTAAACAATATTAATGCTTAACTCATTATGTTAAAATCCCCACCCTTGGAGGGGCTCAGGTACCATTTCTTGTTCACTGGATGTGTGTAGTAGCACGATTTCTCACTCTGCTTGTGTGCCCTGCACTCGACTCCAAACACGTAATGATGTTCATTCCCTTCATACGTTATTCTTTTTTTTTTTTGGCCAGGGGCTGGGTTTGAACCCACCACCTCTGGTATATGGGGCCAGCGCTCTACCCCTTTGAGCCACAGGAGCCTCCCAGCATTATTTACTTTCAACTCCATGAAAATCCCTCTGACTCTGTTGGTCAGAGAAGTGGATTTGATGCAGTCTGTGCCTGCCCCTCCCAATAGACGCGTCTCCTGCAATAAATCCTTTCTTCCTCAACAATGATTGTCTCCGTAATTGACTTTTTTGGGCTGTGAACAACATAAATAAACATGTAGAAACAGGGAGGCTCAGACAGATTATAGAGACACAGAGAGTAAAAGAACAAAAAGTTCTAAATAAAAGGTACATGTGTGAATTTGAGATTGAGATAGAACATGGAAGATGCAGAGAAAAAAATCATAAGCAGAATAAAATATGTAATCATAGGAGAAACTTATTAAGGAGAGGCTAATTAGAGTGAGATAAATAATATTTGTAATAACAGCTGTTAGTCTCCTTGGTATTCAACAGGCAAACATCAGCTTTATCTGCACTGATACCCAGAGGCCCTGCTTCATTCCAGTGTTTCAGAAATCTCTTGAAATTGGGAGTTAATAAATCATTCTGAGCACTTTCCCATCAAGTCAAATTTGGTTTCAGGGTTTACTTGAGTAGGTATAATTTATAATTAAAGCTAGAAAGGTGCAACATATCATCAGACATGAAGAAAATTAGCACTATTAATAGCTCTTCAATTTTTAAAGGCTTCATGCTGGATCATATAGCCAGGAGAGTGTCACTTGGGAGGCAGATTCTGTGAATTATATCCTGGGATGACTTTTGAGTGTTTGATAACTGACTCTCAAAGGAAAGATGAGAAGGGCCGGTTTGCAGCACTTACCAATTTATGTGGTGTAAATACTCCCACCATAACCCATTTCAAGATGGACGGGGATTTTGGGAGGGATCTGCAATTCTTCTGAGAATTATACATGATTACATATACATACAACACATATTATACATACAACAGATGATAACACACTTTTGACACTTGGTAAGAATGAACTGATGGTAATTACTGTGCCTGATTTCTAACTATACTAGTAGACACCTGTTCAGTTGCAAGTGGCATAAACCCAACTTAAGGAATCAGCTAATTCACAATTCTTCACATAATTGGGAAGGTTAAGATGTAAGACTGTTGCTGACACAATGAGATCCAGGGATTCAAATGATTCAGCTGCAAATTACCTCCTTATGACCATACCCTGGTGTGATCCTACCCTGACTCCTTAGAAAGGAGTCACGTACATTCAAAAAGCTTGTGGGTACAGATACATTCATACACTAAATGGAAAAGTGTAATTTCCAGGAAAGAAGAAAAAAAGTTTTAATCAGCGTTGTCTTTGTTGGTTTTCTTTTCTTGTATATAATCTTCTTTTAAAAAGATTGTAAATTCCTTGAGGCAGTGATTGTATTTCAAGCTATTTCTTTATGTGACTATGAACATACAGGTAAAAATTAAAAACCTCAGGCGGTGCCTGTGGCTCAAGGAGTGGGGTGCCGGCCCCATGTGCTAGAGATGGTGGGTTCTAATCCAGCCCCAGCCAAGAACTTAAAAAAAAAAAGTTAAAAACCTCATTACCTTTGTTTTCATTACAATAACTTGTAGAGTACCCTTATTTCGATACTGTCCAATTATTTAAAAATATATGTATTCTTGCTCTTTTGGAATCATATCGGAGGGCTGATTGCTTTGTCTGTTATTAACAGTAAGCCACTGTGCTAGAAAAAAATGAAATGATACAAACTGCTATTTCCTGAAAATTTTGCCTATTTCTCTTCTGATATTTTCTTTGAGGTTGGAGCTTCCTTTGTTTATGGGTGGTGGATTCTTTTTTGTTTTTGTCTTTTCTTCCTTCCCTCAAACCGGTGGACAAAATGACTTATCCTTGCTAAAGTTAATATTAATAGCTTGATAATTTTAATGTGAAGATAGTCTGAAACAATAAAACTTAAATCAATTTTGGTGGGCTTTGGTTTGCAATTTCTATTGGAATCGTATTTTAAATCTGTATTGATGATATTCAGTCAGAGAATGAAGTTCTTAAAAAATAAAGCATGAATTCGGACTCAAGGATAAAGGTTTAAGTTTTCACCTTGTGGGAAATTCTTGCGCTAATGTATTCAGTGTGGGAGAAGAAAATTCTCAGATTTCAATGAGGTTACATTGAGAAATAATGACATATTACATTCTAATTTTCTAAATAGATACAAGGTTCACCTTGAGGCTACTTTGCACGGTTGGATAATAAAAGAAAAATAACTCATTTTGGGTCAGTTATTTTTCACCTGTGTGGGTGCCCAAACATTTGTTCAAATGTAGCTGTTCTGAATCTCTAATTGTAAATAGTGCCAAATACCTTCAGCTCTTGTAGCTGAGTACTTAAAGTGAACGTCATTCATTCTCCAGCCCTTGGCTGTGCAGACATTATGTTTCAGTGACAAATGAAATGTCAGAAATACCTGGTAAATAAATACTTAATGGAAAGAGAAATACATGGGATGTAACTCTCTTAAAATTTCACTTTAATAGCCTGGCATTGTAATTGATATTCATTAAGCAAATTATGGTCTAATTCTTTTAAAGTAATAAAGTGTTCATATTATTTTGGGGATAATTCTCCATGGAGCTATCACATTGGCTCATATCTTTTAAGGAAGACACTGATTGCTCTTTGTTCCTTGCCATCTTTTCTTGAATGTTTATATGTATAGGAAACCATCTCATAAGATGGAGATAGTATCTTCTCTGGAGCTAAAGACAAATATGCTCATTGCCTGGTAGAATAAAGATGATGCCTCCCTCCAGAACAAAGAGGAAGCATGCTTATTACCCATTATAAAATACGCAAGTTCCCTAATGTTGTCATCTGACCTACATCATTCAGTTTTGTGGGAATTGTGGTTTAGAAATACAGCATTGGGATGCTGATATTCTAGCTACTGTTATTGTTGTGCATAAAATTCTATCCTTTGTTTCTGAGCCAGGAGTCTCATATCTTCTGTGAGCATCCATAATAATTGTGTCAGTATTACTCGTTAGCTCACAAGTATAATGAAATTTCAGACCCTTCCTTGGCCATCTAGTGACCATGGAGATATTCAGCAATGAGATATGTCGCACTTTTTCAAGGATGAGTTCACAAACTTTATTGTCAGACCTCATACAACGACAGCTCTCATGATCTCTCTGGAAGAGAGATGGCTCTGAAGGCTGGACTGAGTCCTGAGTGGTGCACGGCTTCCCCAGGTGAGGCCCCTGAAGGAGACCATTAGTGATATTCAGCAATAAGGCATGTAGCATTTTTTCTTGGATGAATTCACAATCTTAATATATATAAATATATTATAATTATTATATATATTACAAAGTGTTAGGTAATTGCCCCAGAAAAGCCCCTTCCCAAGAAAGCCCCTTCCTGCTTTCAACCCCTTTCCTAGATCAGGACTAGCTGTCTTACTAGTTACAGATCCTTTCCAAGCACAGGAAGCTGCCCTCTGAACAACAGGGAGTTGCCTGCTAGACATCTCCTTACCTCCCAGTCGCAAAACCTGCCTCACCTCCCTGTCCCAATTACCGGTTGAAAATTTCAAACTTATGGCCTGCCCCTAACGGCTCTTCCTGCCAGAGCAGTTAACTCCTTATTGGCTATTCTACCCTCCCATCACCATTCTGAGACTTCCCCTAGCTGAACTTTTATGAGGGGGTGCTTTTCTGTAGTCCCTCCTCCTCTTCTCTCTCTCTTCTCTCTCGCTTCTTTTCCCTCCTCCTCTCTCTCTTCCTCTCTCTCCTCTTCTCTCTTCTCTCTTCTCTTTTCTCTCCTCCTTGGTGCTGTTCTGCAGCATCTCTCACCAATAAAGACCTTTCGTACAAGCCTTGGTGTTCTGTGAGATCTCTGTCGGTCGAGTGCCGCCCTTTCACAAAGCATTGTAAAAGTTACATTTAATAAAGGACATCTTTGAAGCAAGACTGGGAGGATCTACAAGGTAGTCCTTGGCTTTGGTGAAGGAAGGCAAAGGGAACAGAGCCTTGGAAGCATGGTGTTTGGGGAACTATTTATAGTTCTGTGTTACTGAAACACGAAGCTGGTCATGAGAACTAGGTAGGGGTTAGGTGTGCCTGGTTGAGTTGGCAGGGCCAGGTGCTTGCATGCCATGCTTAAGGGCACACTCTTTAAGTAATAAGATGACATTTGAGCGTCACTAGGGAAATGCCTCATCTGATTGTGTTTTAGAGCTGCTGGTTGCTGTGTTGAAGAGTGGTGGAAAGGAGGCCAACTGGGAACAATTTTCTCAGAAGGAAAAGGGAATGGGAACGTCAGTTCAGGTAGTAGGATTAGTATGGAGAGAAGGAGGGGGGAGGGAGGAGGGCTTACATAAGTGATAGGGAGTAATCTCTTGATATAAAGAGCTTTAGGTTTGTCTCTATAGATCAGTATCAAAACTATGTTTTATAATTTTTTTCTTGTGAACTAATTAAATGAATTCTCAGAGGTTCAAATAAAAAGCTCATTAAAAGTAAAAAGAAAAACATATAGTGCTCCTAATATCGTGTTTTGAAAGTCTTTCCAGGTAGGCTAGTTCTCCTAAGGAATAGCTCTATTATATTAGTTGAAAATAACTCCTTTCTTTTAGAATAGGAAAGAGAGAACAAATGCCACCTACTATGTCCTCTACTATGCCACCATGCTTAAAAATTACTATATCTCTGTCTGCATATAACAGTGATCCGGGTAGGAGATTTATACTTACGTCTGAAACCTAAAACTATGGTTGGCCTTACTCTGTGTCTTCTCACTTGCAGGTGACAAAAGCAAGTCTATTTTGGTTTAAATAATTCCTTGGCTTGGGTCACCTAAAAGCCCAGGAGTAGAAAAAGTATATCAAATTGAATATTTAGGGGTACTTCTGGGGAAAAAAACTGAATGCATTTGAAGAACGTATTAGCTTATTAGCTGATTGAATTAAAAACCCATTAGTAGGTAGAAACAGATCGGTTGGGTTCTCCCTCCCTTTCTCTGTGATTTTCTCTCTTCACTGGCCATGTGTTGTTTTATTTTGAAGTTGAGATTTCCCACTCATGGCCAAATGCCGGAAGCCAGCCAAGCCTCACGCTGATGCTCTGAATGTCCAGGAGGATGAGAGTACTTTTTTTTTTTTTTTCCTCCAGCCTTTGCCCAAATTCTTAAGCTCTAATATTTTGGATCTAAGTTACGGCATTTTTCTAAACCACAGCCAATCCCTGCATACAGAGGGATGCAGTTTAATGATGAATTTAATTCTGGGTTGAATATCTGTGAATCGGTTCTTATAGGCTGCATAATATATGCACTAAACTAAGTGGCATGGGGCAAACATGACCAATCTTGAACATTGGGCTTATGGTCATGTCCACCGAAATAACATGGCTTCTATACAGGGCGGAGAGACAAAATCAGTCCTAGGAAAGTGTCAAACAACGCCCACCTCACCTTTCTTCAGGAGTGCTAGCCCCAGGTTATTGGGAGTTTATTACTTTCAATTTCAACTTTCTTTAGTGCTTGCTTCCTCCTGAGTCCTCAGGGGATGGCAAGATGGCCACGAGTCTTTCCAGACATAAAAACAGACTACCAGCTTAAAATTCTGAGAGTAAGATTTCATTTATTTTAGTAGTACTGAAAATGACTAGGGTGAATCATTATTAGACAAATGAGTCACACGTCTATGCTTGAGACAGTTTTTCTGCCAGCGATATGAACGCTCACACTGATTAGCCTGGGGCGATGTGACATTCTTGGCGGTAGGGTTTAGTTTAGGTCTATTGAAACCACTAGGGTTTAGAATGAGGGCCAGCTGGATTCTCAGATAAAAACCAAGAGACACATACTATGCATAGGCACACTATAAAAAGAATAACAACAATCTCTCTAATACAAAACCAAAAGTATTATTCAAGTGTTTCATGCCAATAAAATCTACATAATATATGTTTAATTGAATCAGTTGAAGTTTATTTATTACTGACAGCTAAAAGTTCCTTACTGTCTTAGTAGGAATGGGCACCATAACAAAATACCATAAAGTGGGTAGTTTATACTTAAACCTCACCTTCTAATCTCATCGCCTTTGGGATTCAGATTGCAGTGTATGTATTTTGGGGGCATAATTTTCAGATGATGGCACCTCCATAATCATTTAAAATTACTTCATTGTATTAACAACAGGAGATTAATTTAAAATGATAATCATAAATTTAAAATTTCTTTGAGATCTATGACGAGAATCAAGTAAAGTCATGAGGTTTTACAAGCCGGAGTTCATCTCAGCTTTGGCCCAAGCATTTTTATTCACTTGGCCTCAGGAAACCCTTGAATAGATTTTTTATATTTGAAAACATACTTTAAAATTATTTTCACTTCTATTAAATAATCCAAAACTTATGTAGCATTATATGGCGTTATGTAGTATTAGGGACCATGTCAGGAACCAGGTTGATGAACTAAGAAAAATAGGTTAATATCTGAGGGAGAAAAAAAACACCATTTATAAAAGGTTTCTTAATTCAAAATGTATTAACATATTAAATGTTCTATGGAGTCTGATTAGTGAACCTGCTCAGCATACAATTTTCTCATTAGTCATTTTCCAGCTTAGCTTTGCATTTAACCTTTAGTAATAGCACCACTGACATAGATTGCCTGTTAAAAGTCCTTTTTGTGCCAAATCCTTCTAAGGATAGAACATTTTCTTAAGTTAAACACAGGAAATATTATTACTTAAATTGGAGACCTGTTTAATATTGATGTGATTAAATTAAGTAAGAATTATAACTATAGAAAGTTGATGTTTCTGAAAACATAAAATACATTAATGATGGCTGTCATAGCGGTGGCTCATGCCTGCAATCCCAGGACTTTGGGAGGACAAGGCAGAAGGATCGCTTGGAGCCAGCAGTTCAAGACTAGCCTGAGCAACATAGTGATATCCCATCTCAACAGAAAAAAGAAAATAAAGTTGCATAGATTCCTATTAATCCTGGATTTATATGGTATGTCTAGCTCTAAATTAAGAGTGAAGGAATCCATCTTTTCCACTGTGATGACTTCTACTTCCTTCCCCTGTAGTGCGAGGGGTGAATCACTATATGGTCCAAGTTGATTAAGTGACTGCATAATCACTTAAGAATTGCCTCAAATGCCTCTAAGAAGTATAATTGAAAAAATTTTACATTTTCCGGTCTTCAAGAGTTTTTAATCTATGGTAGGTAGGAAAATGTCTCTCTCTCTTGATCCAAAACTTATGTAGCATTACATAAATAGAGAGAGAAAGAGAGAGCTCTAATCACTATAATAGGTGTAATCAAATATAACATGGACATTTTATGGTTATTTTAATTATTAGAATTTCATGTTAAGTTTTTTCTTTTTATTAAATCATAGCTGTGTACATTAATGCACACATGGGGTACAGTGTGCTGGTTCTATATACAAGCTGAAGTATTTTCATCAAACTGGTTAACATAGCCTTCATGTCATTTTCTTGTTAGGTTTTGAATGAAAGAATAAATGAACGTAATAGAAATTACTAAAGTCTTATCCACCATCATGTGATTATGAGTAGAACAGTATGAAAAGGAAAACTCTGAAAAAAATGCTCTAAAAATATTTCACATACACTTCAAATTGTAAACACTGAAATACATTTCCATTTGTAAAATTTGCTTTACATTGTACAGCCCAGTTTTAGAAACCTAGTACAAGTCAAATGATTGAAAATGAAAACTTCTGTAGAAATTATGATGAGTTTTGATCCTTCTAATGGGCTGAGTTGAGAGGCCTGGGTTCCTGCACAGCGGGGTATTTTCCAAAAGTGAAGGTAACCAATTTGTAGTGTCCTAAATATTCTAAAGGGAGAAATAAATGTTTAATATAGTGTTGCCCTTTAGTCATTAACGTAATCCTTGAAGTGAACAGGTATTTGATTTTCTAAGCAATCACTGAATATTTCAGCAGTAGTTTAAGAAGTTTGCCTCTGGGTGGCTCTTAACAGATTTTTATGCGACATGATTAGCTATTGGCTTAGAAAATAGATTAGAAATTATAAGAATGTAGTAAAAAATTTCCAGCTCACTTGGGTTTAAAGCGTTTCAAATGAAGCTTATTTCAAATGTCTTTAAGAAAAGAAAAATCACAAAGTCAGAAGCTGTTCAGTAATCTTTAACAGGAGTTAAGACTCCATATTGTATACTTTGTTCTTTTTAGCTCTAACTCAATGATAGTGCTAAGAGGAAAAAAAAAAAAGTGGGGGGGGGGGACTGATTTTGTTGGCGTGGTGAAATTGCAATGACTGCTTTTTATTACTTGTTCTGTTTTTTTAAACAAAGTCCTAGGACATTTTAGCTTTGTTGCAAGCAGCAATGTACCTCCACAGTCTGCCTGTTTTTCTGTTATTCTGTGTACGTGTAAATATATAAGCAGAGTATCTCAGGAGGACTTGATATTATACAAAAATTGGAACTTGCCTTTGGCATGCTTCTGCCGAGAGATTCCTTTTTCACTTGAGTTTCCGGCACTTTCTCCCTAGAGTCTTCAGATCACTTATACCTCCCTTAATCCTCAAATATATCTTTGAGACTGAAATTGAAAGGGCCTCTCTGCAACACGATACCACACTCGCTTGCCTAAGATGAAACGAAGAATGGGTAGTGATGTGGAGAGGGCTTAAATTCTGGAGTTCCAACATCTCCCTTTAGGTAAGGATCTGGGCAAATCTGTGAAGAACAGCTTTCTCCCTAAATGGAGGTAAAAACACTACTCACTTTACAGAGACCTTGTGAAGAGTAAATAAGATAATGTAAGCGAAGTAGTTGGCACTTAAAAAATGGAGGCGAGCTGAAGCCCTCTCATCTTTTCTTTTTATGGGGTGTCCTTTGGAAAAAAAATGTTAATATAGTTCCACTGACTGTTCATAGACACTCTGCTTTCCCAGATGAATTCAGACAACCCAAATCAATTCAGCTGCCTTCACTGGCTCCTCATCACAAGGTGATATTAGAGCTGTGAACAATGACTTCCTCCCTCCTGTGCCTCCTGTTCTAGTTGCACACAGAATAAAAACACAAACCCCCCACTTCCTAGCTTGAGCAGTATTTTTGTAGCTTCTTCAATCAAAAATAAACTCTGTGCCATAGGACCAAGGGAGTTGAAGATAATATTATATTTCATTAAATGAAGTCACCTTTAAAAGTGATTTTCTAAGGTCTAAAAATAGTGAGTTTCTTTTCTTATGGCCTCCTGGGTTTGCCACAAACTTAGTGCAATGTCAAGACTTGATATTGAATAGATTTCCAAGCTGTTAAGCTCCAAGTATGCTACACAGTTGTTCTCTTTTGTTTAGAAAGCATGTGTGTGAAATAAACATAGAAAAGGCACAAGTGAGCTGTATTAAATGGCTAAAAAAAATAAAGACCAATTTTGAAGAATGTATTAATCAAGATCTAGATAAATTCTAATAATTTTCTAAAGGTCATTGGACACATGGTAAATTTTGATTCATATACAAAATGAAATCAATATGTAATCACCTGCCCATTCACGTGAATGGTAAAACATAACTATAGTCCAGAAAATAGAAGGGAGTGGGAGGGTAGGGGAGAGACCGGGAGGAGGGAGGGTATTTGGGGAGACCTCACCTAACGTGAATAGTGCAATGGTATATTTCAAAACGATTCAGAAAAGAGTATAATTGTCTTACCACAACAAATAAGTCAGCGAGGTGATGGATGTGTCAATCAGTTTGATGTAAGCATTTCACATTGTGTATCAAATCAGTACACTGTATCCCATAAATGCATCACTGTACACAGTTATGATTTAATAAAGAAAAAAACAAAATGTACCTTGAATTTTGTCTTTCTGGTCATTACTTGCATCAGCTTTCTCAAAAACATTGTCACTTAATAATTTCCCCTAAGAGATTCATGACGCATGTACCTTTCTCTACTCAAGACACACTAATCATAAGTTTGGGCAATGCAGCTGGAAAATATTTTAATAAACTCAATTTTGCCTTGACAGAAAAAGTAGAGTCCTAGGAGAATGTATTTTGCAGAAATGTTAAATCTCTGTTTTAAATGTTCATGCTACAGTTATTTTTCACAGATTTTCAGTGAATTCTTTCAGGAATCAAAACTATGAGAATATATATCTTCCTTTCTAAATGCAAGAATTGAAAATGCCCAGAAGATGACACTCAGGAAAATCTGCACACCCTTTGAGAATTAGGACTCACCTCTTAAGAAAATGAAAACATAAAAGCAGAAATGAAGAAGGTAAGTTTTTAATTCAGGGAATAAGAGCCATTCATAATACCCCCGAGATGGCTACTGCTGCCATTTAGCAGGGAGCAAGTAAAAACAAATCGATTAATTATATGGGAAATTGAGTTACTTATACACACAGGTAAAGAGCTAGCACTCATTTAATCTAAAGTCAATGGACCTTATATAATATGATTCCTTTTTGTAAAATGTTTACTTTCATCTAATTGATTAATTTCACATCTTCTTTTTATACCATACTCCCTTCAATATATCTGTCAACAAATCCTCAGATTATGTGACCCTTTTACTTCTATTCTATGATATGAGCTGAGAGTGGAAAGAGATGGGAAGTACACCAGGGTACATGGGTTTCATTCTTTCTGTTTTTATAGGGTGATGTTAGCTATCGCTAGTGCTGATGGTTCCTTCCCAAGGAGAACATTTCTGCTTATTAGGCACACGGTTCCCCTCCAAGTCATTTCTTGGAATCTTGGTAAATTAGCTGTGGGTTAGCTAGCCCTTCTTGTTCCAAAGCAGGTACTCCTCACAATTCCCTGACTTGTGCAGCATGGCTTCCCCAAGGTCCCCGAGTCTCTCCTGTGTATATTAGAGTAAGTACCATCTCAGGGTGTAGAACTCACAAATAATCACTTAAGAATTCTAAATAGGAATCAATTGAAATAATTTCCAACAAAAAGAAATTCCACTTCAAGACAACGAGACCAAAAAATTCAAAGAGATTTCAGGCCTGGTTTGATGAGAACTCTGACTTAATTTTGTTTTCCATGCTTTTCCCTGTATTAGCTACATCAACTGACTTTCTCCATGGTATCCAAATATAATGAGCTGCTCAATGTCACTGAACATACCATCCACAAGCATAAAGAATTTTCCTTATTTTAGTTATTAAACTAAAGTTTTGAGATTCATTCTGCTGCTACCAGTCCATGCAGTATTGACGCTTTATTATTGGATAAAATTTGGTCACTGACTACCCTTAAACTAATCACCACAAGCATAGTCATCTTTATGACTGAACTGCTGGGGTGTCCCTGAAAGCTGAGAGTAGCTTTGAGACTACTTCCCAGCTGTAAAGCTACAGTGCTCTTAGTGAGAGGGGGAGAAGGTGGAAAAAATCTATTGTAACCTGTCTTGTAATATTCACAGTGTGTTACAAGCCTTGCAGAGTTCTGGATGTCCAGTGCATACACAATTTTTCCTAGAATGAGAACTATGTAAATGTAATTCCCTGATCATTAATGAGATGCCCCTGCAGGTTTTACTTCTTTTTACACGGCAGGATTATATTTTGTATCATAGAGTTAATATCACGTGTATGTGTGTGTTTGTGTGTGTGTATTGGTGAGATGCTACTGATCCTTAAAATAGAGACTGATACTTTCTATAACTACAACCTTAACAAAAACATTGTTATATAGATTATCCATTAAAATAAATGGCATGCCATTATATACTATATTTTATTCCATATTTAATTTTCTAATAAATCAAATATTCCTATATTGTTGTGTGAGAATTAAATTTACTTACCAAACAAATATTTGCTGAATAACTCACATTTTTCAGGTAGTACACAAAATAACAAAAGGAGAGAATGAATAAGACAAGATTCCTAATTGATTAGTTTCCCCCACACATACCACCTGCCAATAAATCATGAAATTTGTATGCATGGTTACTACAGAGAGTAATAAATAATCATACTCAGATATACCAGGGTGTGATGGGAACTCAGTTGACTTAGAAATTCATTACCCCTGAGTTGCTGGGAGTTGATGTGATCCTTAAAGGATAAATAGGAGTTTGTCAGATAAGCAAAGGGTAAATGAGATTCACATTGAGAATATCGCTCATGGTTATGACCTAAAGATATAAAGGACTTGGTACTTGTATAGGAGACTATATAATTTTTTGTCCAGATGAGAATGTACTTGAGAGTAAAAGAGAGCATTAACAAGTGCCCATCGATCCACGAATGGATCAATAAACTGTGGTATATGTACACCATGGAATACTATTCAGCCATAAAGAAAGACGGAGACTCTACCTCCTTCATGTTTACGTGGATGGAGCTGGAAAATCTTCTTAGCAAAATATCACAAGAATGGAAGAAAAAGTATCCAATGTATACAGCCCTATTATGAAACTAATTAAATAACCTAATTATAGCCTAAGAATATGGGGAGGGAGAGGAGAAGGGGAGGGGTAGGGGGTGGATGGGTGGAGGGAGGGTAATTGGAGGGATTACCTCTATAGTTTATCTTTCAAGGGTACGAGTGAATCTTTCTAAAAGTAGAATATAAACATCTTAACACAAAAACTAAGAAATGACATAAAGGCTATGTTAACCAGTTTGATGAAAATATTGCAAATTGTATATGAAAACACCACACTGTACCCCATGATTGCATTAATGTACACAGCTATCCTTTAATAAAGAAAAAAATAAAAATAAATAAAATTATAGTATGTTTTAAAAGTTTGCTGACTCACAAACTGAATTAAATATGTTGATTTGCATATCATAATTCTACTAAAATCTACTGTCTCTCCAAAGTAATTTTTTTCTAAAAAATTAAGAACTATGTGCATATTAAAGAAAATTATAAAATTCTGTTTTAGTTTTTAAAATTATTTTTTACATCAGAGTACCACAGAAGGATGTACACATTCTGGTTACCTAATTTGCATTTGTGCATTTGAAGACAATGTTATAAATGTGCCCTTCACCCAGAATCTGTTCCTTGCACCTGTTAGGTGAGAGTTTATCTTCCCTCTCCTTCCCAGCAATAAATTTCCATTGAATTTTGCTTCAATATGTGCAAATAAGTATTAATTGACTAGTTCCAGTTGAGTATTGAGTATATGTGGTATTTGTTTTTCTATTCTTTCAGTATTTCACTTAGAAGAATGGTCTCCAGGTCCATCCAGGTTGTTACAAAAGATATGAGATTACCATTTTTTTTTTGTAACTGATTAGTATGCCATGGTATAAATACCCTGGGTTTTCTTTTCTTTACTTTTCTTTTATCCTTTTTTTTTTTTTTTTTTTTTTGCAGTTTTTTTTGCAGTTTTTTTTGGCTGGGGCCAGGTTTGAACCCACCACCTCTGGTATATGGGGCTGGTGCCCTGCTCCTTTGAGCCACAGGAGCCACCCTATACTGCATTTTATTAATCCATTTACATATTGGTGGGCACCTGGGTTGTTTCCACACTTGGCAATTGTGAATTGTGCTGCTGCAAACATTCGAGTGCAAATGTCTTTTTTGCCTTTGGGTAAATGCCTATGAGTCAGAGTGCTAGATCAAAAGGGAGATCTGCTTTTAGCTCTTTACAATACCTCCATAGTAATTTCCATAGAGTTTTCTACTTTGCCCTCCACCAACAGTGACAATGGGTAAGTGTTCCTTTCTCTCCACATCCACAGTCATCCACAGTAGCATTCACTGCTTTGGGACTTTGCAGTGTGAGCTTTCTCACAGGAGTTAGGTGATACGTCACTGTGGTTTTAATGATTAGAGGCAGTGAGCATTTTCTCATGAGTTTGTTGGTTGTTAGTGTGTCTTCATTGGAGAAGTTTCTGTTCCTGTCAGTTGCCCACTTATTAATGGGGCTGTTTGATTGTTTCTTGCTGATTTGCTTGACTTCTTTGTAGATTCTGGTTATCAATCCTCTATCAGCTGTATAGCAAGCAAGCATTTTTTTTCCCATTCTGTAAGTTGTCTGTTGCTTTACTGATTGTGTCCTTGGCTGTGCATAAACTTTTTAAATGATCAGGTTCTATTTGTTTATTTTTGTTGTTATTATGATTAGCACTAAAGTCTTCTCTATGAATTCTTTCCCTATGTTGATATCTGTAAGCATTTTTCCAACAGTTGATTCTAGCAGTCTTAAAGTTTCATGATTTAGGTTTAAGTTCTTTATCCATCATGAATTAACTTTGAGAGTAGAGACAGGTGGCCTTTTCTAGCAGGGCAGGGGTCATCTAGGTTATTTTGTATGTTGGCTGGAAGTGAATAACTTTCAGTTGGCTCTACCTGAGACAGCTGCTCCTGCTGTGTAAAAAGCAATGACTTGGGGACACTTACTGTGCTGCACACATTCTTGAACCTTTCTGTAGCAGGCTACAGTCTGAGACGTGTTGCTTAACTATTTTGAGCCCTGAGTTTGAAGGCTACGAAAATGTTTCAAAATATGCAAAATTCTTTTTATTAAAATTTGATTATTATAGTAAACTCTGGTACTTTTCCACAAATTTGAGTAGGGCATATTACAGGGTAGGTGACTGTCTGTGGTAAAAGCCTCTCCCTTTCAATTTATTGCCTAATCTTGCCATTACTAATCCAGAAATATAAAAACATTATATATTTGTCATTTTGGATTCAGATTCACTCAGCAAAATGTTGAACATCTATTATGTGCTAGTCACATTCCCATGTGCTGAAAGATACCATCGTTGATACTAAATATATTATCTACTGTGATGAAAGAAATCCTTTGATGGGACATGAGTTGTTACTATTACCCTTAATGGCTAAATATTAATGAGCATGTAGATTCTTTTTTTTTTTTTTTTTTTTTTTTTTGCAGTTTTTGGCTGGGGCTGGGTTTAAACCCACCACCTCTGGAATATGGGGCCGGCAGCCTACTCCTCTGAGCCACAGGCGCTGCCCAAGCATGTAGATTCTTTGCAGCTACGGTTCTTGAGGATGGTATCTACACCTGAATTATCAACGTCACCTGTAAACTTGTTGGTTATAACCCTACTAGAACCCAAACTCTGGGAGTGGCTCCCAGCGATGCCTTTTCACAAGTCCTTCAGGTGATTCTGGTGATGCTAGAGTTTGTGCCCTGTTGTTTTATAGTATGCCAGTCATAGAGAAGAGGGAAAAGAGAGGATGGGAGGGGATAGACAAGAAAGCTCAGTTTTGATAATGTACGGAAAAAAATTGAAAATGGAATGCACTTCCATCATAGGGGTAAAGAACTTGGCAGGAACAATGCAGTGAAGGTTCATGGAAAGCCTGGATTTCAGCACTGGAACAGAGGGTGTCCGGCTGAAGGGAGATGAACATTGAAAACTTCTGAAAACTCACTTCAGATATGTTATAACTTTACTAAGAGATGCCTAGCTCTGCAGTGAACACTGGTGACATTTGTGGCTCAATCTGTCCTTGCAAAACATTGCAGGGTCCACTGTGCTTATAAAACGCTTAGTATGACACACATTCTACACATGCTTTACATCATTATAGTCTTTTATTCTGCCATAACTGACATATTTTCCCAGTTGATTTTGTTCCCCAAATTTCTTTTGTCACTGATGGTATCATTTGTGATGGTAATTCACATACCACAAATATAAAAAAGGACAATGTAATTTCCAAGTGGAAATTTAACTTTGTTGATAGAATTATTCTTTGTAGGTTTCCTAACATTCTTTTTTTTCTTGTGTGTGTGTGTATATGTATTTTTTTCCAGGGATAGTTTCAAAGAGTAAAAGTCAATATAAGTTTTTGTACATTACCAGTGATGAAACTCTCTGAGTATGTAAAAGTTTTCTTTATTCAGATTGTTCAATTTCTTAATTATATCCCTGATTTTAGTCAGTTCATGGTGCTTGCAATGTCACCATACACTATATAGAACTTCTCCTGTGAAATTCTCATTAACTTATATTAGTATCCAAGCCATTAAGTTTGGATTTGGACTATGAAGGGAAAATAAACCAACCTTTTCTTTCATTGTTGAGTATCTATGTTAACCAAATCACTCTTTCCCAATGGCAAAGACCCTCATAGTCATTACTACACTCATTCTTCTTTAATTACTACTTGTAGGCGCTTCCAGCTACACTTTCAGATTAAATTATGTCATGTTGCTCTTAAATGAGAAACAACTCATTCTTCATTTAGTAAACAAATGCACCTTGGTGACTCTAAATAAATATTAACTAAATTATATTTCATGTAGTTGTGATTCTATTTGACTATTGCAATCTGTGTGTATATTTAAAAAATGGTTAGAAATAATGGCAGATTTTTTTTTTTGTAAGAAAAAATTAGGGCAGCGTGGTCATAACAGTAGTCAAGAGAGCTTATGTCTCAAAGTCACACATACAAATTTAGTTACTGGATAGAAAAATTTATAGTGTTGCCTTAATTCCCTGAGGCCATGATAAACAAACTGCCATTGGACTGAATATACTTTCTTCCTTCTCCTATTCAATCTCCTTTCCTTTTTTCTTTCCACATTTATTTATTTATGATAAAAACACACCAATTGTGAAAATGCAGTATAGTAAAAAGTACTTTATAAAATTAGAATGGTAAAAAAAGTTGAGTTTTGGTCTTTACCTGCTGGCTTTGCTGTCTCAGACGAGTTACTTTATAGCTAAGATTTTTAGCTTTACCTTTAGTAAAATTTCTTTAACATTTACCTGTGGAAAGGCAGCGTTTCATCTGTTCCCGAGTCATTTAGCGACTGACTATCTCCTATGTCGCGAGACTGTGCTATGTGCGCTGGGAATATCTGTGATCCCTGACGTGTATAAGACTCATTGCTAGGCACAAAAAGGAAAATGTCTATGCAGAGGGAGGAGACAATTTCTAAGATTTCAAATCCCCAAGTGGCCTATATGATGTGAATAAGCACGAGTCATTGTTTTCTTTAGTGAACTGAGTTTCTGAGATCACAGGCAGTTCCGGAGTTACAAACCATCTGACTTAGGTACAGCTTGCATTTGATGAACAGAGGCTATAACAGTAATAGGTAAATGTACCCATTCCAACCTACATACAAATTCAACTTAACACAAACCCACTGAATCTACCTCCTCCAAGACCTAGGGACTGCCTGTATTAAGGGATTTTTCTTAGGTAATACAACTCTGAGGTGGTAGATGTGGAATATAAACACATAAAATCTTGCTCTAGAGCTTGGGACCTTGAAACTATTGCCTGACTGTCTCAGTCTAGATACATAATATATAAGTATGCTTGTTTTCCATGTATACATATAGATATAAATATATATACATATTCATATCCTTAATCATAGACATACCCAGTTGAATGTTGGTATAGCTAGATTTATACTTCAATTTGTTCTAAAATTTTTAAAGTTAATATAAACATGAATAATACAGTTTCAGCCCTCAAGTATCTTCCAGTCTCATGGGAAAGACAAACCAGCTATACTAGTAGAGACATGTGCAAAGTAGAATGGCAATGCCAACCAGGGCAAAATCAACCACCTAGGGAACTCAAATACAGTGTGGGGCAGAGTGAATAGATAAGCTATATCTGGAAAAACACATAGGGGTTTGCCAAGAAGTAAAGGGGTAAAGTGGAGGAAGTGTATTCTGGCCACATGGAGACATGAGGAAAGACATGGTCGTGGAGTTGCAGTGTGACAGGAGATGTATATTGAGATGTAAGAATCACTTTGATTAAAGGAGGGACAATGTTGAGTTAGAAAGCAATGTTGTTCTAAGACTCATGTCAGAGCCTAAATAAGAAACTATTATTATCTCCAATTTGCAGACGAAGAAATTAGCATACAAAGATGATTCAATCTGAGGTCTTAGAGCTAATGAAAGTTGACATTGAAAACTTCATCTACGTCTAAATATGGTACACTTATACCTATTTAAAATCAAACTTGATTGTGAAAAATCAAATTTATCAGTATATGAGGGCAGTGGAAGCTAAATTAAAAAAAAAAAAACCCAAAGAAAAAATAATAATAAGCGAGTAGTTAAAGAAAACTTCTTTCTAAGAAAGGTCAGGATGAGAATATGTGTGTGGTGTGTGTGTGTATACACTCTTTAGATGGCCTCAACTCTAATGTTGTTATGAAAACTTGAGCATTAGAAATTTTACAAGTGCTGCTATTGATAACATGTTTTGAATCATTTAGTTATATTCAAATAACATTGAATATTAAGGAGAGAACAGATAGCATATGATTTCAGCAGAACAAAGTAAGGATTGCAGGATAACATAGGGATTGTAAGTAAATGGATGATCCTGTGTTCAGGTTGATCTGAGTGGTAAGTGGAGTTTGGAGGTCTATGAGTTGTATACCCAGAAATATCAGAAGTATAAGATATCTGAAATCTAGAAAGCATTTTATGTTATTTTTCTTGCCTGATCATATTCAAGAGGTGTTGAATAATTAATTGATTGATTCATTCTTGGTGTTACTCTGATTCAGCCACACTGGTGTCCTTATTGTTCTTTGAATAAGCCAAACATAATTACACCCCGAAGCCTTGCTATGTCTTGCCCAGATATTTTGATGGTGTTCTTTTATTTCATCTGGTTCTCTTCTCAAAAGTTACCTGACAAAGATCTTTCCTCAGCAGTCATTTACAATACAGACAGTATGCTTAATCCATAAATCCCTTGTTTATTTTTCTGCATAGAACTAAACAGTATCCACCACTATACTCTGCATTTATTCATCTGTCATGCAAATGTGAAGACTTGTTTTAATGTAACATTGGCTCCACAGATTGCCTGACATGCAGTAGGCATTTATGAAATATTTATTGAATTGAATTTCTGATCAATGACTGGGGTGGGATTTCTTGAGGAGTGCAGAAATGCCCTTTTAAATCAGTGATTATATAAAGACAGATCACAGCTTATTAGAATCACGCAAAAACTTCTGGAAAGATGACAGAGGAAGTACATGTTCTAGGAAAAACTATACAATTTTTTTTTGCAGTGTTTACAATGTAGATACAATAAACAATTCTCTGTACCATATGCCTATGAAATTATTTGAAACAACAGGTGACCTCAAAAATCTTACAAGGAATCTCTGTGATACCATGCACCATAACTCAGAAAGACTTTAAATAAGATGATAAGAGGGTCTGCACGAAAAAAATGTACTGAAAAGAAAAACGGTAAAACCTACACTTGAATTTAAAAAATAAAAATCACATTGAGTACAAGGTAGGTGAAGGCACTTGGAAAAGTAATTCATAAACAAATATAGCCCAGAATCTTTAGTAAACTTTAAACTCTTCAATAATTGTGTGAAAAAGGTATTATAAAAATCAATTCAATATTTACCTTTTAAAAAAAGTAAAATGACATTTACTCTATTACATTCAGATTTAAATACAGCACACCTAGAATCTACACTTCAAGAATGAATATGCATTCATTCAATTCATTCAACAACTCTCAGCCTCGTGTTTTCATGGAAACACTGACCAAATTTAGCCATGTAGGAATAAATGTGATGGTGAAGAAAAAGATGAAATCAATAAAAAAAAAGTTTACCTTACCTTAAGTATTTGAAGATGTGGTTTTTGAGCAAGAGAACAAATGAATTGTGTATTATATTGAAGTTGAGAATTAAGGCCTACAGGGGGATTTAAGTGTAAATTAGGTCCAAGTTTTTACAAATCCAAATTAACTACCACTTACCTTGACTCCTTACAAATTACTGTTCTCGCCATCCCTGATCATGCTGATAAGGAAGAAATAAATGGACATCTTTAAGGACAGTTCAGATATTCTTCATTAAATGTTGGATGAGACCATTTCCAAACCTAAATTAATCTAAATTTTTGTGAGAATGAATTATAGTCTCTGAAATGGATTCCAGAAGGACAGGGAGGATTAAGTGGGTGGCTGTCAGAGTGTGTTTAGAAAAAGACATTTTAGAGTTTGTGATCTTGGAGTTTGGAACATTCTAAATTATTTACATACTCTGTGGTGAGACTATGCCTGTTGTCTGACAAAGTCCAGAGGAAGTGAAGCAGAATCCTGAGCTGGAGGAAGGTAAGAATGTTGAGAGCCGGTCGTAGGAAAAGAGAGGAGAGTGCAGCAGAGAGGAAAATTGTGGTGAAGTTACTAAAACCATTAAGCATTGCCTGAAATGAAGGAAGGTAAAGGGTGTTTGTGGGACTGATGTAGAAAAGCTAAAGACTGTAGCAGAATATCTCTGTCAGTTTCTTAAACATTTTCGTTGTGAAAAGTGGAAAACAGTATGGCTAGAACTGGAGAAGGTTTGAGGAAAGGGATAATATAAGAATGAATACAGATTTCTGAGAAATAAGATGGAAAGAACTTTTGTGAAGAAGAGCAATATGAGATGATTCTATTAAAATGAAGTAGAAAAATCAAAGTGATCAGATCAAATAAAGACAAAGAAACTTCAGCATGCTATTTTTAAGCGTGTGGTCACTAAGTTATAGAAATTGCTAGCAAGATAAATTTGCACTAAAGATAGTCATTCGGGATAGTAAGATGATGAAAACAGTGATCCGATATGAAGGCTTTGGAGAAATTCTAGAAGTGTCTGTTTTGGAGGTCAATGTGGAAATTGTCGAGCAGACTGATTTTTGCAATTAAAAGAGAATTCTTCCTTGAATTTTATTGGTTATGCTTATGTTTATTTGAGAAAATATATGTTTGAATGAATGAAATATATATATATTTATACAAATACCCAAAAGAGATAACAGAAACAATGTCAGATTTTGACTGGAGAAGAAATAAGGAGTAATCAGTTGAGGACAGAGCAACTCTATGAAGTTTAAACAACAGTTATTGTGAACTTGAGAAGACAGATCAAGGCTGTATGAGAAAGAGAGAAATGTTTTGTCCTGAAGTCAAGCTAATTGACTAATGGAGGTTTACATGTTATTACTTGCCAATTATATGTACTGTTTATTCAAGATCCCCTGCACTGGAGCAAAATATAGACAATGAAGTACAGGGGATGATGAGCACAGGAAATGGAGTTGGACTTTCTGGATTCAAATCAAAGATCCATACCTGACTGGCAAGACATTTAGCATTTCTGTGACGTCATTTTCTCACTCATAAAATTGATATAATATTCACCTCAAAAGGTAGTTGTGAAAATTAAAATTAGTTGATAAATGTAAAATGCAAGGGAACAGTTCCTGACATGAGTGCTGTATTATGAAATAGCTATTAATATTCTGAATAGACAGCAAGTGGACTAGGGAGCCTTTTATAGGATCATCCTTTGCTGTTGAATCCTATTACTGTAGGTCTCGTCAACGTCCAAGGGAAACCAATGCAGAACCTCTCATGTAGAAACTTCTCTGGGGTCTTTGTTAATCATACTTATTTTCTTTAAAATATAAATAAGTGGAAGATTCATCTTTCATTTACTTGCTCTGATAAGATTGGTGGAATGAATAATAATTTCAAAAAGTGGCTTATCTACTTTTCTTTTATGGAACGTCTGTGTAATCTTTTTGTTATCGTAGATTTTAAATGTGGGAGCTGCTTGTTTTCTTATATTATTAAAGGTCTCCATGGCATCTAAAATGCCCTTTTACTCTAATTTGATCACTCTCAGTATCAGTCCCCAGCAACTTCGGGATCCATACTTCCATAAATACAATCAAATCATCTTCTCATTTAGAATTCACTGACCCTGGAGCTTCGTAATACATACTCAAGTCTGTTTTGTTAACCACTCAATCTTATTTAGCAAAACTTGATTAGATTCTATCGTCCTACTCACTGAAGATTCCATCTGCTTAGAACTTCTTTTCTGTTCATAATGAAATTTCTTTCTTAATTTCTTTTTTTCTTTCTGGCTTATTCACTTTTTGGATTTTATAATCCAAAAGCAGTATTTAATATTTTTTATTTCTGTTTTTAAAACATATCATTTATTTTTCTTTCTAAAGAAATTAAATAATTTTTAACCATAAATCAAGGATTCCATACAGGCTGTCACATTTGATATAGCCTTTGGCTGGACTAACTAAAATAAAGTATAAGGGATACACAGCACCAGAGGTCAACAGGTTTAGTTAACAAACACAAAAGAACACAAGGAAATGTTTGGAGGCAATGTATATGTTTAGTACCTTGGTTGTGGTGACGGTATAAAGGGTATATGTTTATGTCCAAATTCATCAATATGGATAGATTAAATTTGTGCATTTCTGGGCCAGGCATGGCGGCTTATGCCTGTAATTCGAGCACTTTGGGAGGCTGAAGCAGGTGGATTGCTTGAGCTCAGGAACTGAAGACCAACCTCAGCAAGAATGAGATTATATTTCTACTAAAAATAGAAAAATTACCTAGGTCTGCTGGCAGCACCTGTAGTCCCACCAACTCTGGAGGCTGAGGCACGATTGCTTGAGCCCAAGAGTTTAAGGTTGCTGTGAGCTACGATGCCATAGCACTCTAACAAGGTTGACAGAGTGAGACTGTCTCAAAAGAAAAAAAAATAAATTGTGTGTATTTTTGTATTATCAATTATAACTCTAAAGTGTTAAATACCCCAACGGTAACAGAATGTGAGGATTATGACAACTGGTAGAAAAATTAGTCAGGGGAGACTTTGAAAACTTAAGTGGAAGATTTGTCTGGTGTGGGGAAGTTTTGAGGATGGAGTGCATAGAAGATGGAGAATATTGTAGTCTTAAAAGGAGCCATGATCAAGAAACATCATCAGGTATGTTCGTATAGTTTGATGAATATGGATCTGAAGCAAAGTGCCTTGTTTCAAACACCAACTCTACCATTTAGCTCTTTATAGACAAAGTCTCTGAATTACATAAACATCTCTATAAAATGTGAAGAATACTTTTTTTTTTTTTTGGCAGCTTCTTGGCTAGGGCTGGGTTTGAAGCCTCCACTTCTGATGTATGGGGCCGGCGCCCTACAACTTGAGCCACAGGTGCTGCCCAGGAAGAATACTTGTTATCACTGTAAGTTAAAATAGACGATATGGAATTTTTGATTCATTGATGTGAATTTTACTTTTTCCTAGAGGTTGCCCATGTTTTTTGTTCCCACATAGATCTGTGAGTTCAGCCACATCACCTTATGTCCTGCAACCTGAAGACATTTGCTAGTCCTGTGCCCGGAATATTTCAATTGTCTTATGGCTGGCCTTGGCAATCAATTCTGAAGTTATTGTCATTCTCAGACAATCTTTTTCTGTCCAATCAATCTATAGTACTAACTCTGGTTTCTATTTTTCTTGAAATACATACTTTTTGGGAAATTATCTTACTTATGTAGATATATGTTTTTATCTCTCTCACTACTCTCACTAGAGTAAAAGTTTATTGAGATTATGAGCTACGTAGGCTCTGCACACTCAAAGTCTACATCAGTTTTTTTTTTTTTTACAAAGCAAACAGCCAACATTTATTTGTTAAACTAATTATTACATAATAATTATGTATAAAGTCCATGCTGTAGTTATTCAAGATATTGCTCTTATAATTAGATACCAGAAAAACAGTATCCTGAGGGAAATTGCAAGTAGCTTAAAAAATAAATAATTTACTTTCTTTCTTGAGGCTATTTTAATTGGATGACCAAATTTGCAGCAGTCGTGATGCTACAGTTGGCAAGTATGAGTTTTGTATAAGTAATAAGTTTAAAGTGTATAAATTCACATTGGTCACCAGTTATGTAGAAGACATAATAGAATACAAAGACAAGTAATTGTACCTATCTGTAAATGACTTACAAAGTAAAAAACAAACAACACACAATGTTAAAGAGATTTAAAAATATGTGATTGAATAAGAATAAAATAAGTCATTTGAGATTTTCCTGGATATTTTACTTTTTGTTATGAGAAAGTCAAATTGCTGAGCACACAATAATAGAGTGGTTGATAGTTATGGATTTGTTGATGATTAATTGGCCTCATGTGAGAGTACTAACTGAAGGAAATATTATATTCTGAAGTTCAGCCAAAGAAATGAGGTCTGCCCTTGGAGGACAATGAATCAGACCAATGGTGCTTAGCCTTCTTGGCACCAAGGACTGGTTTCATGGAAAACAATTTTGCAGTGCACCATGGGAGCAGGGGATTGGCTACGCATGATTCAAGGACATTACCTCTATCATCAGCCATTAGATTTTCATAAGATCCCTTGCATGTGCAGCTTATAGCAGGGCTCCACTTCTATGAGAATCTAATGTTGATCTTCATCTGATAGGAGGTAACACTCAGGCAGATAAGGAAGTGAGAGGAGTGGCTGTAAATATAGATGAAGCTTCACTCTCTAGCCTGCTTTTCACCTCCTGCTGCATGGCTTGGTTCCTAAAAGGCCACAGAACCATTCTGCACTGGTTTATAGCCCAAGGGTTGGGGACCACAGGTTTAGAATGTACTCTCTACTTCACTGCAATCTTCTGATAAATCCTGGAGTTTTCTATCTCATTAAACTAACATTAAAATAATATACTACAGCATACAGTGCCAGTTTTCAATAAATATGAGTAAAATTAATTGAAGAATGAAAATACAGAGACAACCAGAATTATACCTTCCATAATTATGTATTAATGTGAGTATCATATTAGAGGGTGAAAAACTCATAGCAACTCACACATGTATGCTCCAAATCTCATTTTATACTCGTAACTGAAGCACAAGATGGTGGAGTGACTTGTCAAAGTTAGGTCTAGAGCTAGAAATCTTGGTACTTTGGATTACTATCTAATATCTCCCTAATTATTTGATAAAATGAATATTTCACTGAAGAAGTAGCATGTCAGGGAGGCAAGATATTCCTAATATAAAGGACAGAGATTGCAGGTTTTAAAACCAATATGTGGTTATGTGTGTATGGGATGTGTGTTGTGTGTTTTACCAAGAGAGACCATTGCATTCAATAGATTCTCAAGATGGCCTGTGTGACTCAGGAAATATTATAAATGATTAAATTAGGTCTTGAAAAATTTGAAGAGGCAGAAGGGTATACTCAGCCCTTATTCTTAGGAAGTAAAGTTGTTTCACTAGGATTCAGGATCAAGGTGAAAAGTAGACCAGTATCACAATGAAGGAAAAATAAATTCCCTCTAGAGTGAAATACTTACATACCTCAAGCTAAGGATGTTCCATTAGCTACACCCAAGGGATCAGTGAATTCTGCAGATGCAAGTCAGATATTCTCAGCTGTGGGTGGAGGAGTGTCCACAGGAGCCCATGGTAAGCTCAGAGCCAGGTAAGCCATTACCTGGGGGAAAGTGAAGAAACACCAGATTTGCCCTGAATTTATGTTTTACTTTTTAGTTCTATATTTTGAATCTGTTTCAAAAATATGCATAATGTATTAGTAGTGGAGGCATAAAATCTATACATATAAATAGAAACATATAGTTGTGGTAAAGAATCAATTTTTATTTATATGGGTGCAGGAAGGCAAAGATTAAGATATTCAGGAGTGATGGGAAAAGGTTGAAAGTAGATAGAATAAGCAGCCTTTAATTTCCAGTTGTGAGAACTTGGAAATTTCTGTTACTTCTTTGAAAATTAGTTTGTTCCTCTGTGAAATGGGACTATGGACACTTCCTCATGGTATAAATTGGGTGCACTTGTCGTAGTTGGGCATTCAATTTATGGTAAGCTTTAGTATTTTAATTAATTACATAAATTATTATTATTATTATTTTTTAGACGGAGCCTCAAGCTATCCCCCTGGGTAGAGTGCCATGGCATCACGCTCACAGCAACCTCCAACTCCTGGGCTCAAGTGAGTCTCCTGCCTCTGCCTCCCAAGTAGCTGGGACTACAGGTGCCCGCCACAATGCCCAGCCATTTTTTGGTTGCAGCCATCATTGTTGTTTGGTGGGCCCGGGCTGGGGATTCGAACCCGCCACCTTAGGTGTATGTGGCTGGGGCCTTAGCCCCTTGAGCCACAGGCGCCGAGCCACATAAATTATTAATGTATAGTTACAAACTCTATAACATCAGGACTTTTTTTGCTATCAAGTTTTTTTTGTACATTTCTAATATTAACCCCTTCTGAGATATGTGGTTGGAAACTACTCTCTCCCATTCTGCCACTTGTCTCAGTGCTCTGTTGTTTCCTTTGTTCTGCAGAATCTTTCTAGTTTGATATAAACCCATTTGTCTAGTTTTGCTTTTGTTACATGTACTTTTTGATTTGGTCATATCCAAAACCAAATCGTTGCCTTGACCCACATTATAAAGATTGGCTCTTATATTTTCTTCTGGCAGGTTCATATTTTGTGGTCATTATTCCACCCTGAGTTTATTTTCATGTTGGATGTGAGATAGGAGTCTAATTTCATTCTGTCACGTCTGGGTATACAGTTTTCCAAAACCATTGTGTGGGAGGAATAAGTTCAATAGATCTATTGTCCAAAATGGTGACTACAGCCAATAACAAAATACTGTATTCTTGAAAAATACTAAGATAGTAGATGTTACATATTCTTACCACACAGTGATAGCCATGTGAAGTAATACGTGTTAGTTAGCTAGATTGAGTCATTTCATTCCACAGAGTGTTCTTCTAAATATCATGTGGTATATGATAAATACGTACAATTTTACCTATCATGACTTAAAACAGAAAAGGGAATAAAACTTTAAATGTATTTTATAAACAGTATTGCAAGAAATATGATGATCAATATTCAGAACTTTATTCACTGTGAAGAATCCGATAAGAATCTAATAAGTTCCACCATAGAGAGAATTGTTACAAAGTGCTATTCACAATCTTGTTAAAAACTACATATTAGAAAGTTCTTGTAAGTTTTAGGCTATAAAATTTACCCAGAGAAATTTATTTTATGCAATTAGTTTAAAAGAGGAAGGGAAATATATGCACAATGATTTCCACTGTTAGGTTAATTATTATAGAAAAAGGGTGAATCAATCTAAAAATTCACCAGAAGTAGAAAAGTAAGCAATCTCGAAAACTTACACATGGAAATTGTCAATTTTCAAAAGTTAAATAGAAAGAAACTATATTTGTATGTATAATATGATTGTTTCAGTGATTATCTTTCTATGTATCTATCCATCTCTATTTATATGTTTGGAAATATATATATATATTAAAATTAGAATGAATGATATGAGAACAGTAGACATATAAGTGATTGACTGTATATGTTCTCAAATATTTTACCATTTAATTATATTATCTTTAAAAGCATATTTAGAAAGTAAAATGTAGGATAAATGTGCCACTTTTTTCCTTACCTAATGATTCTTCCTGTGAAAACTAGCCCTTATGATACCCGGTATGATTTTGATGCATTTGTTAATGATGTTCTTTTTCTCTTACAGGTGTCCAACATAATCTGGGCTTGTCAACAAAAATATTCCAACCCTCTAAAAATAGTAATACCAAGAGAAAACCAAGGAAAGGTTATCAGTATCCATTTAGGGATTTTTCTGAATTATTGGGTCAAGGTCACTTTCTTTGCAATAGGTTGTTTAGTTAATAAAGTGCTGGCCATCATGGTTACCATTTTCAGAGTATCAATTACAAATAGACTTTTTAATATAAAATTTGATTACTTGAATCTAGCCAAGTCCAAAGCTTTTTAGTCCTGGGGTTTTCCCTCACCTGTCAATGGATTTCCATTGTACTTATCTGTTTATTTTTGGTTTCTCTCAAAGATATAAAATCATGAGTAATAGATTTACAAAAAACAACTATGTTTTTCTCTTCTGTGTTAAAGAGCAGTTCATTGTAGGTATATGGCTATATATTTCTGTTCTCTAGTCTGTTCCTTTGATTGATATGTCTATTTTTATACCAGTTCCATGTTGTTTTGGTTGCCATAGTCTTTTAGTATAATTTGAACTTGGGTCATGTAATGACTCCAGCTTTATACTTTTTGCTGAGGATTGTTTGGGCTATTTGGGAGCTTTTTTGATTCCTCTGAAATTTAGCATTCTTTATTCTAATGCTGTCAAAATGACATTGGCATTTTGATGAGAATTGTATCTGCAAATCACTTTGAGCATTATGGACATTTTAACAATATTGATTCTTCCCATCCATGGCTATAGGATGATTTTTCATTCTTTTGTGTTAACTATAATTTCTTTCATCGATTCTTTGTAGTTCTCCTTATAGAGATCTTAGTCCTCCTTAGTTAAGTATATTCCCAAGATCTTCTTTTCCCCAGCTATTGTGAATGGTATTGAGTTCTGGTGAAAAAGTAATCTTTATACACTGTTGGTGGGAATATAAATTAATACAACCTCTATGAAAAACAGTGTGGACATTCTTCAAAGAACAGTAATTAGACCCTACCATTCAAGTCAGCAAAACCACTAGTGGGTATGTCCTTAAAGGATAGAAAGTCAGTATATCCAAAAGAAACCTGCACTTGTGTGTTTATTTCAACACAATTCATAATTGTAAACATAAGGAATCAACCTAAGTGCTCATCAACTGATGAGTAGATAAAGAAAATATGGTGTACATATACATCATGGAAAATTACTTAGCCACAATCAAGAATAAAATAATGTCTTTTGCAGCAACTTGGACAGAACTGGAGGCCATGATCCCAAATGAACTATCTCAGGAATAGGAAAACATATAATTCATCTTATCACTTACAAGTGGGAGTTAAACAATGGGTATGCATGGTCATACAGGGTGGCATAATGGACACTAGGGACTCAGAAGTGGGGGAAGGTGAAAGGGAAGTAGGGGGCCAAAAATTATTTGTTGATAATATGTACCCAATGTACCCTGTTGGGGTGATGGATACAGTAAAAGCCCTTAATTCTCCACAATACAATTTATCCGTATAAGAAAAAGGACTTGTATCTTCTTAAATCTCTAGAAGTAAATTTTAAAAATATAAAAATAAACTAATGGTTTAAGACTGCTAAATATTTGAAATTCCAAAGACTTTATTTTCATCACCTCGATTTTATCTCAAAATCATAAAATTATGTAATAAGAACAATAATTCTTGCATTGCTTCAAAGCAGTATTATTAGCTAATTTCATATTTTATTCTGAACTTAATTATTTGTGTTTATGGAGGGCATTAGTTATTTCAGTTTCTTCTCAGCACAATGACTAGTTTATTTTCCAAGAATTATAAAATCTTCTTGTTTCTCTTTCAACTTCTGAGACACAGTACAAAGTGAGCTCCATAACCATGGAAGCCAACTGCTGTTAATCTATTTTAGGTGACACATTCTGGGACATTATGACAAGAGTACATAGACTACATCTTTAGAATCTTCTAGAAGAACAAGTTACAGACCTATCAAATAACGTGATTGAGCCAAGCCTCTCCCGCCCAAAAAACTCCACAGAACAACAATGTCTGCAAAGCTGTGAATAAAAGAAAGGGATTTATGGAAGTCATTTTTAGAAGGTTTCCATACGGATCCTGACACAGCAGAAAAAAAAAAATACACTGGAGTACATAACACCTTTTTCATGGTTTGTTGGCAGGCACTGCTCACTTGGGGGAACTTTATTTTATTAAATGGCTGTCAGAAAAGAAAAGAGTCTGCTTTATCACATTTTCAGTAAGGGTAATCTGGTGCAACAGCTGTTAGCCTTTGTACATTATTTGTAATTATGTCTTTTCGAAGGTACATTAGGAGGCCTGATTTTGACTTACAGGATTTTATTGCAAGTATAAAATAGATTATTGGCAATGTGCTCAAAGGAAGTCTAATTTTCATACAATAGCCATGATATTCAGGAGAATCCATGGAACTCAAATTTGTCACACTTTTCATAGTTGTTTTAAAATGTCCTAAAATTTAAAATGTTGAAAAGGATATTTATAAAATCAATCTAAAACTTGTCTTCAGGACTTTTCACGAATGCATAGCTTTGAATTATGTACTTCTTGTTTGATGGACTCCACAGTGTAGGTTGTTTTACTTGTTTAAATGTCTCTCCTCCTCTCAGCTACTCACGCACCATGTTGTGCACTCTCTGCATTCAGGGATTACGCCTTATTAATTTGGTTTATCTCTGGAATCCCAGAAACTCATGCACATCTGACATGTATTATCTGATAACTATTTTTTTCTTTTGAGACACAGTCTCATTCAGTTGCCCTCAGTAGAGTACTATGGCTCACAGAAACTAGCCATGACCCCTGGCTAATTTTAGAGACGGGTCTTGCTTCTGCTCAGGCTGGTCTCTAACTCCCGAGCTTAAGCAACCCACCTGCTTTGACTTCTCAGAGTGTTGGGATTACAGGTGTAAGCCACTGTGACTGGCTGATAACTATTTTCTGAATGATTGTCAATAAATGAAAATGAAAATTTATTCTTTCCGTGGTTGTCACTTGTTGCCAGTGACAGGCATTTTGTCTGCAGCTACAAATGATTTTCTTTTAAATATTGACTACTATATATTTTGATAAAGAAAATAAAACAAAACAAAACAAAAAGAAGCCTGGAATTGGATTTAGGTAAGGCAGAATTTGATTAGGTCTATATGTCTTATATCATTGCTAGCTCCACTTCTTAGCCTTTTTTCTAACTCAGCATTTCTTGATGTATAGTCCATATACATAAGTCAGCTTGTTGTGTCCAATACATTTTAAAGTTATACATATATTTTTTACACTTGAATTTTCTCTGCATATTGCTTGTTCCTATTGCTTCAACCATCTATTATATAAATACCAATGTCTTCTATTAAATCAAACAATAAAGAAGTTTTCTACCTTTCAATACCCTACAGTATATGATCTCAAATATTTATCTTTATCTTAGTATTTATTGTCACTTTACATTGTCCTTTCTGTTTTCTCACCAGTTGAAAAGTCATTGAGCAGACAGTTTATGTGTAGAAGCCAGACTGATGTAAATATAGTAAGGAACTGAAAAATTCTTCATCTTAATATTTTAATCTCATACTTTCTGTCAAAAGAATAACAAGAATATAAGATATTTGAGGAACAAATGAAAGTTTCAGTCATATTTTATAGTCTCCTATGAGATGTAAATCCATTAGAATAGTTTTGGTATATGTCTAGTTAAATAAGTATTTGGGTATTTATTGATTATTTGGTATTGCACTCACAATCCATATCCATTCTCCCCTCCATTTCCTAGGCTCTATTGTATTTTTGGAAATTCTTTGCTTGGATAAAATGTCTCATGATTTTGCCGCTACTGCAGGTCATTTCATTGTAAATTTCATAACGATTTCTCTTGGCAGAGATGAGGAACAGAGGACCATTTAGAGCAGAGTAACTAGCTGTAAGTGAGAAACTCACTGACACGTGTAATAGATATTTTAGTTTGCCTTTGAGTATAAACTCAATAGAGAGCTACTGAGATGACAAACTTTCTTAGATTACAAAGAGATGCCTTTTTAAGGAGGCGAGTGAGAGCACTGAATTACTGTCCAGGAGATGGCATCATTCCTCTCCCTTGCATCCCATGTTCTTTGGTTAGTGTCATCTTTTCCATAATACTCTAAAATGTGCTTAGCAACATTTTAGGGACAAGTCTTTGAACTGTGCCATCAGACAAATACTACGCTCAGAATCACAACGTACTGATTTAAAAACAAACCAAGAAAATAAATAAGAGAGAGCTCAATCTTCTGCATGATAGAACACAAGCAAAAATTAAAAAGAAAAAAGCAAGGAATAATATGCATTCTTTTATAACTTCTAACATTGACATTGGGTATAAAAATGAAAAATGATTAATTTTGTCAAGTAGATATCCTGGGCTCGGCACCTGTGGCTCAAGCAGCTAAGGTGCCAGCCATGTACACCTGAGCTAGTGGCTTTGAATCCAGGCTGCTCTGCCAAACAACAATGATGGCTACTACCAAAAAAAAAAAAAATAGCCAGGCGTTGTGGCAGGTGCCTGTTATCCCAGCAACTTGGGAGGTGGAGGCAGGAGACTCGCTTGAGCCCAGGAGTTGGAGGTTGCTGTGAGCTGTGATGCCATAGCACTCTACCCAGGGTGATAGCTTGAGGCTCTGTCTCAAAAAACAAACAAACAAACAAACAAAAAAAAAACAAAGTAGATATCCTGGTAGTTGAGTCTCTCTGTTAATATTTTTTATCGATTCTTGTACTAGTTTTCTAAATTTGACACTCTGATTATTATCAGACCAAATAAATAGTTTTTTCTAAAATTTTATCTAATTATAACAATGTTATATCTCATTTAACCCAATGACTCACTGATCTGCAAATAAATATTATGAAGTTAGCATCCAGGGCCTCTTGGTCTCAGGAGCTTGGTTTTAGCATTTACTCAATTGAAGAAACTGTTGGAAACATCATTCTTATCATCATTTTCTTTATTGTTTGATGATATTTAATTAAGAATACAAAATGAAATTTCATGGTATTTTTGTAAATATGCACTTCTCATTCATAATGAAATCCGAAGACTGTAAACAGTTACATGTTCAATTCCCATTCCTTTCCCTGTTGAATTATCAGAAATATTCCTGTCTCACACTAGTAAACAAAATGGGATTAGTTTGAGGTCTTCAACGATCTGTTCAAACAGAAAAGGAATATGTGACCAACACTTTAAACTGTTTTATTTATTTCCATTTTACTCTCTGGTCTACATAAGTCTCATCCCTGAAACACCTTTCACCCTTTTCCTGTGTAGAAATCCCTATGGAAACATTCTTTTTTCCTCCTTTTCTCTTTTCCATTCTGAGAATAGTCTGAAGACTTTAAGGAAATTATAACTATCAAATATGTCCTTTAGTTCTTCCATGGTTTAACTTTTTAATTTAGTTTTGGTTTTGAAACTAGCCAGATAATGCTAAGAAAATATCAGTCTTATTTGGTTTTCATGCTTATTGATCACGTAAGTAGCTCAAGACCTTTATAAGGTCAGCCTATTAACTGGCTGGTAAACTAATGTCCCTGTTTGTGGATCTTGATTTGGAAATATCAGTCCTAACTAAGAGAGATACTTGGGATTACTTCAATCTTTCAGGGACCTTTGTTTTGACATTTTTTCAGAGATAACGGACTATGGGCTACGACAACTTGAAAGGGTTACCAGAGCAGAATTCATGGGTCTGCAATCTAAATCTAGGCTCTAGGTAAAAGATTCAAAAAAGATACTAAGATTAATACACTTTTGATTTCCCCACCCATTTACTTTTTTAATGCAAGTCCTTTTTGTGCAAGGACTTTCAGCAAATATTTTGAAAGAGCTAATGAACAAAGGGGATCTCATCTGAGACCCTAAATGTGAGCTGCTATCTAGAAGTGGTATTGAGGAAATAACAAAAACATACTACTTTTGTAGGGATGTGTAAGACCCTCCATTAAGATAGCTGGAAGGATGCCCACCTGAATGCATTGCATCTATAAGAAATAATGATGGAAAAGTTCACTGGAAGCAATTCCTGGGAATTAATCACACAGAAATGGTGTTATGCTGGGGTTACCCTATAACCTGGGATCACACTTTCTAAGCAGGACAATGTCAAGTTCACTGTTGAAAATCCAATATCCATCAAAGCTTCTCAACATTTATTAAAAACATCCCACTCTAGGTGCTCCCTTGTCACCCTTGGACCAGCTCCACTGTATTGACTTTCCTACTGTCTTGTCAATGACCTCTTTTTATGACTCATTAAACAATACTCTATAGGAAGGCATGAATTGTATCTGTTGTGTTTCCCATATTTAACACAATGCTGAATAGAGTAGAGTAGGGAATCAATAAATACTTTACTATGATGGAGACAATTAATGCAAGCATGATTATATAAAATAGTTGAATAAGAGACATGGCATTATTCATTTTCCCATGATTTCTTTAGCTGTCCTTAAACATGATGCAGGAGAGCCCTATAACGAAGTTTTTTAGGTGCCAGCTCCAAGAATTCTGCCTCAATAATTCTGAGATAGAGCCTAGAAAATTTTATTTTTAAAAGTTCTCCAGGTTTGAGATTTATTATTCTATAGTCAAATATTCATGGGATCTGTAGATAACAATGAGGTTGGCATGTTGGTACCTGTCCTTCCATCTCCCAAATGTGCTCCTTCCAGCCATTCCTACATTCCTGTTTGAGATCTTGGCCTTACTCTAGGCCAGTGGTTCTCAACCTTCCTCATGTCGCAGCCCTTTGATACAGTTCCTATGGGTCATGACCCACAGGTTGAGAACTGCTGCTCTAGGCCCTTCCTCCCAACAAGGATAAAATCAGAGTCTTGTTTTAATGAGACCTGTGAGTTTTTTCAACCCATACACTTTCAGGAAAATGATTTTAATATAGTATAAAGGACTTGCTCACATCTGTGTCCTTTAGGCTACTTCACATTCTTCTCCAGATCTTCCTTACTTTGAAACAATAATGCCACATGTGGTCCTTTCCTGAAGGGGTGTGTGTGTGTGTCTGTGCGTGTCTGTGTGTACTCAGGGAGGTTGAGAGTAGAAACACAGAATGGAGGGAAAAAAATAGTATCTCAAAATATTGGGTTGTGTGAACTGTATACTTTATCAGGTTTATCTTTTTTCAGGTATCTTATTCAAGCTTAAAAATATATTTATGACTAACCTATAACTAATGATAGAATGACCCATGATGAAAAAAGCTTGTCACAAAAGTCACCTATAAAGTCACTATATACAGGGAAAATGGGAAATTGTGGCTAACTATCCCTTTATTTACAAAATATTTAGTATAAAATTTTACAAAAAAAGTGGCCAACACAGAAATAATATTTTGTAAACAGTTGGCAAAATTTTGCTACAAAATTTATACAAAATAAGTATTTTGTAATTAAGGTACATTTAGCTAAAATGTCCCATTTTCCCTTTGTATGGTGACTTTAGGGGTGACTTTTCAGACACTTCATATAGTAATAATAATACTGAAAAGGATCTATTAAGCTCTTATTAAGTCTGAAGCTATAGTCACAGTATTTTGTATTAACCTGGATAGAGTTGAAACACATTCTCCTTAGTAAAGTATCACAAGAATAGAAAAGCAAGTATCCAATGTATGCAATACTAATATGAAACTGATATGTAAACAACAATATGCCCCTCAGGAAAGAAAAACACATGTATCTGAAAGTGAGGGGGAAGAGAGAGGAAGGGAAGGGGGACTGTCAAGTCACACTAAATGTTCACAATATGAGGCTGTATATCACACCTCCTGGGTGAAGAGCTCAACTACAACTTGAACTTTACCTTAGAAATGAAAACAATATAACCTAAACACTTGGACTTTCATATTAATCTGAAATTAAAAAAAAAACCCACTTGCCTATTAAAAACTTATTAGAAAGTGCTTCCAGAGAAATCCAACCTCTCTATGAAAGCTGGTTCTAAAAAGGAAGGTCTGAAGCTGGGTCACCTGCTACCCAACTTGTTACAGTCCAACCAGGTTCATTGGCCAGTTCCCCAAAAGGAAGCCAGTAAACCAAGACAGCGGATGGTACAGCAGAGAAAGGGTTTAATATCACCCTATTAAGAGATGGGAGGAATTTCTGAATTCCATCTCCCTGAAAATTTGGAAGAAAAGCTTTTTTTTTTTTTTTTTTTTTTTTTTT
>NW_003852399.1:17767548-17780907 GCF_000181295.1 Otolemur garnettii | reverse complement strand
AGCTCCATCCATGTGAACATGAAGGACGTAAAGTCTCCATCTTTCTTTATGGCTGCATAGTATTCCATGGTGTACATATACCACAGTTTGTTGGAAGAAAAGCTTTTAAAGACAGTTTGGTGGGCAAAAGTCCTGGCAATAGGGCTTGCTAATTGGTTGGGCTTGGGGGAGAACCATAAGGATGTAGAAACTGTCTTTGCTAAGTTCCTTTCTTGGGTGGGTTCACAAAATCAGTTGAGGTAGTTCCTTGGTATGGGTCACTGGTTTGGGTGGTTTAGCTGTTCCACTGGAATGCGGGGCCTGGGCAATAGCTCAAAAACTGGCTTTAGGTTTCTCAAGGGTAATGTTCTCTATGGGGGAGTTAAGAATCTTTATCATTATTAGTTATATGACTCCTCAGCAGCAATTATAGGAAACAAACAAGGGAACAGTACCTGGTTATAACTGCTTTTAGCTATTCTTGATTTTGCAAAGTTTCAGGCTCTTACCACAGTCCTCCCTTTGCACCTCTTTATTGATTTTTTTAAAGGGCAGTTTCAAACCAACAAGAGGGATTTCATCGTTGGTGGCAAATGGAACTATTAACACTGATGTAAAAGAGAATATTTAGATGGAACACTAGTGGAACCAAATAGGTCAGCTGGTCTGATAAGTATTTGAAAAATTCTGAGGAACTAGAGATTACAAGGGAAGTTTAATTCAATGACAATTGCTAGGCTATACTGATGTTTTGGAGGATAAAAAAGATTAAAAAAAACAACAACAACTGAACCACCTGCAGAATTTTTACTTCTAGTTCTTACAACTACGAGTTCTGTGGGTTCAGAGACCTTGGTTTCTGAAATGAGAGATGCTTCTGTTAGGGGCATAAAAGACCCATTTAATTACAAGTTGTAACTGCTACTTGAGGACTTCAGGGGTTTTTTTGTATCAAGAGAGCAGAAGACAAAATTAAAGAGCTGTCATTATCCAGGTTGGAGTAACTGATCTTGATTAGGAAAAGATAGGGCTGCAGTTACAAACAGGGAAAAAGAGGAACGTATTTATCAGCCAGGTAATTCATTTAAGTGTCTCTTTTGAGAGTAAACAGACGAATTCATCAATCCTAGCCTGGAAAAGACTTGGCGTTCAGGGGCTCATAATCTTCAGAGATGAGAGCCTGGGTCATGCCATTACATGCAGGTAAACAAGACAGCAAAAGAGCCTACTGAGTGGTTGAGGAAGACAGTGAGACCCCCTGCAACTGTGGGGGCACCAACTCTCTTTCTTTATGATTTCCCTAGGAAAAAAAAAGCTTCACCAGTACTCTGCAGGAGTTGCTTCCAGAAACATCTTTGAAGAAGCAAATCCAAATAACTAAAAGGATGAACTCAGCTGGACACTGTAATGGAACACCTAATCTATCTCAAGGAAGTCCTTGTTGAGTCTGTGGCTTCAGTTGTCAGCCTCTTTGGGGGATGCAGAGGTCACACCCCATCCTGGAATGGCTTACATCCAAGGAACGATAGCTGTGGAAGTGTAAAACTTGATCGTGTTGTCCCAGGGGACCATGGTTTACCTTAAAATAGGAGAGATTTGAACATGTTTAAATGTTAGTGATATCCAGTGGGCAGACAGAGGATTTCTTCCAAAGAAGCAAGAGAAAATAGGCAGCTATTAGATTCAGAGCATAGGTGATATTATAAAAAGAGGTTATGTTTTATGAGTTCTATATAGGAGGAAGAACCAATTATAATCTTTTCTTGAAAAGCATTACCATTATTTTTGCTGAATTTCTAAAATCAGATTGGAAATATGTTGTAATGATTACATTTGAGCCATTTAATGTTGCCTTTATTTGAATTTTCTACTCACCATAGCAATTTGATACTGTCATCAAATTGCCATTATGTCAGCATTACCCTCAAATTCAGGTATTTGCAATATAATACATGACCGGAATTGTGCTTGTGTTATTCTTTAAAGGCAATCTTTTTCTTGTGAATTTTGACTGAATTGGGCCATGGTTTCTGGCAAGAACCTTGCATTGGTGCTGGGCTTCATACCAAATACTGTGTCTTTATGTAGAAATAAAACAAAACTTCTTATGTGCGGATCACTGGGGAATGGGGCTGATTTGGATATACGGGAATCCTGAATGCCTGGCTCTCTTCTCGGCCATGTGGCCACTTGTTCTCTTCCCTTCTGGTGAGCCCCATCTCTGCTTTGGGAACTGATCCCACCCCTGCTTCGTGCCAGTCCCTCCTTGGCTCCAGCTGGCCCCAACACTGCTGCTGGCTCTGCCTGTTCCATGTTTTCACGCCAGGCTGAGCCTTCCTTTTCCAACATGGCTGCCCCCATCTTCATTTCTGGTTTCAGTCCAGATTCAAATTCGTGTAGACAAACTAGAAATTTGTGTGTGGATAAACAGAGTCAGGAGGAATATTTGGGAGTTGACCTATAATCTATCAACTTTTATAATGCCTTGATCATAAGATGGGGGATATTCTACTTTCAATGAGAAATGTTTTACTGTCTTTGTTTCTCCTTCACCATCCTTCCATCTTCCACTGACTGGAAACTCTGGGTGGGAGTAGTCCTCAGCGCTTTTTGGATTTGGTGCCATGTAGCATTCCTACCACTTTAACATATTTTGTTGAAATTTAAATTTATCGCAATGTGTCAGCCATTAGCCATTTCTAGAAAGTAGCTGCAGCACACTGAGGTATTTCTGAATGCTAAAGCATTCCCAAGCTAAGAGAGGATGTCAGTAAGTAATGCAAAAGAAAACTGTATATTATTTGTTCTTTGGGGAGTCTTAATATCTAACATCCAGCAGATAATTAGGCAACTTATTTGAATTAAAAAGCAAAGTAGTAACTGCAAGAACTCCCAAATGCCCCTCTTTTAATTCTTCCAGTATTAAAACTATTTAATAAAAATAAATCAAGTTTGGAGATAAGTAAGGTAGTATTATAAGAGAATATAACAAAGATATTAACACAGTTGTTACTTAGCTGGGTATTAATATATACATATGTTTACATATATAAATATATTCTTCACCGTTACTACATAAATCTATCTTAAGAATCGTAATGTACCTGTAAAGTAAGTTAAATAATTTTATTTAAAGATACAGTAATGGTTTATAAAAGCAGTCTTTTCAGATCCTGTGGAGACTAAAACAGATTCGATGTAACTGCATATACCAATTTGTGAAACGAGAGTATTTTTCACCTTCCTTAATGCCAGGTTAAGAAACAAAAAAAGGCCAGAATTTTCACCATCTGTTTCTAAATTGCACAGATGGTTGCAAATTTAAGTCTGTTGTAAAAGTGTATTGCTTACTGCGGTGGTTACAGTGTTCTCTGATAAGTGTCAAATAAATCAATTGTCAGTGTACAGTAGCTTCAACTTCATCCACCTAGAATTGGTACTGGAACCTATGAGCCCAAGCAGAATTCAGAGTTTCTAAATTCCAGAATTTAGTGTTTAATTCCAGGATGTTCCCTCCTCAGCTGGTTTTTATTTCCTCAACTCAAATAATTCCTCCAGTCAAACTTCCATGTGTCCCAATTACCCAAATTAAATCTGTATAACATTAAAATGGTTATATAGCATAAATGATTGAATAGTATGACATGTGCTTTAAGTATATACATAATTGTAATTATTTACTATTTATTATAAGCAATAATACTTTATCATTGATATGAAATTAAAAATATGAACTTGTCTTATCCCAATTTGGTAACGCACAGGTATTTTGGTAGTTGGAAGAGAGAATTAGCTATACCACAACTAGACTGTAATCAAAAATGTCAGAGAACAGTTTTTGTGTGCTCCTTCTTTCTCTGTCTCTCTTATACTTGACAATTTTGGCAAGTATTTTGTCTAAAATTTTTTGCTAAAATTAACATTACAATTTGAGGATTCAGTTTAACATATACTGAGTTAGGAGAACTTGAATCCTCCCAAATAGGCAGAAGACATATAATCTTTTACAGTTTAAGTACAAATCACTTTCCCTAAATGTAGGAGCTATTGGGCTTACTGGATTCTTATCTATTATTTATACAAAGACTGTCCTGATGTTTTATCCAAACTACATTTCTTAAATATACTTTATTGTTTCAAAATGTTAATTTAATTTTAATATATGGTAGAACCTTCATAGTTGACCACCTCCCTATTTTAGCTACCTCCTTAAATTGACTTGATTTTCGTAGACTGAACATATACCACGTGTACATATCAGTACCGCAGGCCTAATTCCTTATGTTGACCACCTCTGTAGGTTGATCACTTTGTTACAGTCCCTTGGTCAACTTACAGAGATTCTACAGCACGTTATATAAATACAAAGTTAATTTCATTCACAAACTCTGACATTCATTCTCTATATAGCAAAGACTCTGGCAATAATAGCCAGTGGGAGAATTTCCATCCTTTTTCTAATGCTACTTTACTACTCTTGGAGCTAAATTTGTGATTGGAGCAACTCACTGCACCAGGATTGTGATATAAACGATACATTTACACAACCTGTTTCTGAAGAACCTCATGTATAACCAGACTAACTGGTCTCTGTCTGGGATCAAAGGGCAGGAATATGCTTTAGCCTCAATCACTCCACAGTAGCATATTAATTTTTCCTGAATTTATTTTTCTTTCTTCTTGAGTTGTGTGAATGATAATAAAGACCTGAAATTTTTCAACTAGTCTTTGCAAGGTGATAGCTGACAAACTAGTCCACTCCTTTTCCTAATCACCAGTCAATCAATAAACAGCTAAAGTTCAGCTACACTGTTGGGATCACACAACTTGTCCCATTGCCAATGCACCCCCTGCTTCCTCTTGCCTTCTGAAATTTTAAACACTGAACAATTCTTAAAACAGATCTGGACTTTGATTGATCTTCCTCAGTTTGTGCCATAGGGTCATTAATCATCTTGTTCCTGACCAGAACATTCATCTTTACTGTCCCTTTGTGATATTTTTAATAAGTGATTGAGCTAATGGTTCTGATTGATTTTTCTCCTTTCTTATTGGTGAATATTTTCTGGATCTCTAGTGGTCAGTGGAAAAATTACTGTATTCGGGTATAAAGGAAGTTATGTGGTGCTTTTGAATGCTTTATTTATTAGTAAAGACTTGCATAGGGTTTACATATCAAGAACTTTTTTAAGATCCGTATAATCAGTAACCAAAAAAATCTCATAACCACTCTATACGATAGATGTTATTTTTATTTTACATGTGAATAAATTGAGGCACACATGAATAATCTTGCTCAAGACACAGAGCTAGTAAGCAAGAGAGTTGAAGTTCAAAGTGAAAAAAATACATCCGAGATTGTGCTCCTATTAAACTATATTATATCTCCTACACCCACTCAGGCTTGAATAGAAAGACTACAATATGGTTGAATACAAACTTATTTTAAGCAACCATTCACTGAGTCACAGGTTGTATGTTTAAAGGCTTTTTCTTATAGAAACAAAAGCTAGGTTAAAATGTACCTACAAGTGAATCTAATAAAATCTTATTTTGTAGAATCCAAAAGTTTTTGAATAGGTTTACTATTATCTCGACTTAAATATTTTATCAATTTTTCTAGATATTTGTCGACCTTTCTATCATGGATCAATCAATCAATCAATCATTTCTTATTCATCTGTTTTAATGTCTTTAAAAGATCACTGGAAAGTGACAGGTTGTTTGTCTTCCCCCATCTACCTCTAAAGCACGACCAAGACTTTGTGTCCTTGCAGGCTTTAGCTCCCTGTCCGTGTGTGATTCTTAAGAAATGTTATTGTCACTCTAGAGTGTGTGCTTTTGATGGTAAAAAGAAAGAACTGCTTTCACTATGGGAAGAAGAAAAGATTAGAGGGCAGATAAAGGAGCCACGTAAATAAATGCCAAAAAGAATTTGAAAATTCTAAAGTTTGAGGTCAACTGAGGAGGTGAAGTCTCTCAAGGAGGCAGGATTTTTGGCGTTGCTGCAAGGATGCTTGCATGCTGCAATTTGTACCAGAGTCAGGAAAGCTAAGAAAAGCAACGTTCAGGTAATCTTTTACCAACAAGAGACTGGTGTTAAAGACTGATCTATGGATATGCCCTAAGTCAAAGTCAGTGGGGAATTAGGACTTGAGAATTAAGCTCAATTTTATTTGGTGCAATAAAATGTTCCTGAAATATATGTGTGTGTGTGTATAATACACATACACACGTGTGTGTTTATGAAATTTTTAAAACAAATATGACAACAATGAACATATTATTTTGTGACTTGATATTTATCAGTTACAGTTTAACTGATACTCTCTCTGTGTCACTAGTTTCTCCTTTAAAATATAATTTTGATGACTTTTTGGTAATGCATTGCAAAGATATGTCAGTGTTTATTAAACAAACCACTTGTAAGATAATGTTTTATAACCCTCCATTATTAGTAATGTGGTAATGAATATTGTAATAGTTAAAGATTTTTTATTTTGAAATTCTGTGTCTAAGTGATAGGAATAACTACACTGATCTTTATAAATATATTGATTTATATTATTTCTAGCTTAACATGTGACTGTGTTCCTGCAAATCCTTGAACTTTAAATAAATTTGTGCCAAATATGGCTGTTAGTATTCTTTTTAATCTTTAATAATTTTACAGAGAAAAGTTGTTTCTCAGCAGTGATTTACTTTTTGCCCTTACATCATTACTAGTGAGGTTTTACATTTTTTAAATTTTTATAAGCCAATTAATTTTTCTCTTTGATGGTTTGTCTACTTTGCATAAAACTTTTTTACTATGAATACATTGAATACTTTTTTTCCCCTGATTTCAAAGAACTCATTTTATATTAAGGGCATCGAACGCTTGTAATTTTTCGCAAATATTTTTCTTATTTTTTGAATACCTATAAAGTTCTTTTTGGTCCTTTTTTAAATTATTTAATAAGAGGTACAAACTAAAACCCCGTGGGATCGGATGTGTGGGAGAGTTCAGAATTTTTCTGATTTTAAAAGATAGTGCTCTGTGTCTACCACATATTTTATAACCTACCGCTGAGGTTTGGGGAGTCATCCTGTAATCTAACATTGATGTTTCTGAAGAAGAAGAAAAAAAGCTGAACATTCACAGTATGTGGGAGAATAACCTATATCAGTTCAGGACAGTGTTTGTTGCATAAGTTTAAGAGAACTCAGGTTGTGCTGCCAGATGAGTTGTGAAAAGTCTTTCCATTTTTAGAAGTTTTTGAATTATAGAACTTTTTTCCTAGGGTTAAGTATAAAAAGACTATTCATATGAACAGTCACCTGTGCTTTTATTTTATTGTGTTATGCTTTCTGTTTATGTCTTGTTAGGCTCTCAAGGTATACAATAGTTTACAACTTATAATTTATCGTAGTATATAAGGTCTAAGAAAGAGCTCTAAGTTTTATTTTTGTAATTTTTAACTAATTTGAAATAGTTTCTTTATTGCATGTGAAATATTCAATATCTATTCTGTATTATAAAAATCATAGAATTGTATCATACTATATCAAATATTTTGTTATTGTATTGTATGCATGATAACTTAATCCATACATATATACCTATGGCCTTCCTATTTTATTACAATGATTTGTCCATCTATTTCTCATGAGCAGCAGGATAGCTCCATTATTTGTTTTCTTTCTTCTGTTTTTCTTCTTTCTTCTCATTTTCTTTCCTTCTTTTTCTTTTTTCTTTATGATACGGCATAGGATTGCTGGTAGACAGGACTCTGGAGGTGAGAAACTTGAATTTTAAAGCAGTACTAAGTTAACTGGGTAATATTGGAAAAAGGAAAAAAAACTTCTTATCCTTAGTTTCCTCACTTATAAAATACCCACCTCATAAGGTCATCTTGACCAAGAAATATTGCTATATAGTTACTATGTTTCCAGAATAATATCAGAATTCTCAAAAAAACTTACTTAAAGTTACATGAACTATGCAGAGTAATTTAGAAGAAATTAATATTTTTACAATATCCTTTTATTCACTCAGCAATGGGTTGTGTCTCCTCATTTATTTACAAAGCAATTATTCCACATGGAAAAGATTGTCAGCTTTTTGTACTAGTGTTTCCCATGTCTAGTTCAGTCAGGACATAGGTACTTTATTGTGCTTGCTGATATAAAGAACTTGAACGTGTAGCTTAAAGTTAAACTCTTTAATCAGCTATAGTACTACATGTTTTTAATGTTTTAAAGTTTGAATTTTTTTTTTTTGGCTAAAGTTACACTTTTTCTGGAGCATATTTTAAAACCCATGAATGCTATACAGAGAGTTTCTGGGGAAATGTCTGTCGATCCTTTAAAATTGTATCTCTCTTTTTATTCAATAGCCATTTTCCTTGGCTGAAGAATTCTCTATATGTTGCCTCACTACTCCTTAAAATTTTATATTCACAAGATAGACCTTGCATTTAAATACATATTAATTTTCCTTATATGTATCTATTCTGAAATGCCAGTTACAGTAGCATGCTCTATTTTTCTTATGAAGGTAAACATTTTACTTTGATAGAGTTTTATATTCAAGGTCTCCAGATAAAAAGAGAACTTCGCTACCAATTTACATATTACGATGATGGCATGCTAAGTTGACTCTGACGCTGTTATTTCTACTTCCTGTTCTTGTATGCAAATAAAATTAGAGTATAAATACACTTTATGTGAAATATAAATCACAGGGAATATAAAATAAATCACAGAGCAAGAACAGTCTTGCTACCCCCAAACATGTTAATGTAAGCATTTCTTAGAAATAATCCTAAAAATGTATTTCTCTTGTGTGCTCTAAGATTAGATGATTCGTTATTACAAAGCTTGTGTGGTAGGTTTGGTAAAGTGTATGTATGCAAGGCTATACGTCATAAAGAATTTATGTCAGGGTGTTAAAAAGTGATTTGAGAATCCCATTAAAAGAAATAACCTTAATCATCCACAATAACATTGCATTAATTATTGATAAATCTAATCAGTAGTCTGAAATTGCCCTTTTTAATATTAATCAGAAAGGCAGATGAGTTTCTGGGATGGTGCCATGCTCTTTGTTCATCTGAGTACCTTTATAGTGTTATTATTTACACGCTCGTGAGTTGGAGAAAATTTACTGAGCCAAAGCAGGAAAAATTAGATCATTGAAAGGAAAGGCTTACACTAGAGCTAAGTTAGTCTTTTAAAGTTGATGTATTCAATATTAAAATCAACTCATGTAAAGTCTGTAAACTTCAATTCCATTCCATTACAATTATATGCAGGAGTAGTTGTATACTACAAAAATTATATTCACATATTTATAAATTTTATTTCATCATGAAGTGATTTTTAAAAGGAGAGAGGTGGGAGGGAAAAGACAGAGAGAGAGGGAGAGGAGTTATTACATCCTGAACTACAATAGGCAACATGCCGAGAATCCAGCTTAAGAGAATATTTATTTCCCTTAAATATTTTGGAGAAACTTCTCAGAATCCTCTTGGATGACATCCTCCATCCTTTCCGGAATGAATCATCATTTGAAATTTGAATTAGTGTTTATTAATTCTATTTATTTTATGTACTCCACAATATGTTTGCACATATTAAATTTGTGGAATATATAGTATTGTTTTTCATATTGTCATATAGACAAAGTTGTACAATTATGATGACTCATGATGCTTGTGTAATTTATTTCTATAGCTATGGAACATAGAATTTCATAATATGCATATGCTAAAATTCGCAAGTATTCTGGCAATACACATTTAAGTTATTTCCACATTCCTGAGATTTCAAATACTGCTGCTTTGAGCATTCTTGTACATGTTTGTAAGAGAAAATATCCAAGAATTTCTCAGTGGCATAAATGTATATTGGAATGGCTTGGTTGAACCACATGCAGATTTATTTATTTGATTTTTTTGTTTGTTTGTTTGCTTGTTTATATTGTTGGGGAATTCATTGAGGGTACAAAGATCCAGGTTACCCTAACTGCATTTGTCAGGTGAAGTCCCTCTTATAAATGTGTTCCTCCCCCAAGAGGTGTGCCAGACACCCTGACTCCACATCCCCCTCCCCCCTTTCCTCTGTCTGCTCCCTCATTCTCCCACCCACCCATGTGCTAGCTCATCAATTGTCCTCATATCAAAATTGAGTGCCTTGGATTCTTGCTTCTCCATTCTTGTGATGCTTTACTAAGAATGTGTTCCACCTCCCTCCAAGTTAGTACAAAAAATGTTATTTTCTAGCTCTTTCAGTGGCTGAATAACAGTCCCTGGTATACCAAAACCAAAAATAGAGAACTTCAGACCAATCTTACTAATGAATATAGATGCAAAAATTCTCAATAGAATCCTGTCCAATACATTACAGCTTCTCATTAAGGAAGTCACACCCCACAATCAAGTAGGTTTCCTCCAAGGGATGCAAGGCTGGTTTAAAATATGCAAGTCCTTAATACATAATTCACTGTATCAACAAAAGCAAAAACAAATGATACTCTCAATAGATGCAGAAAAAGCATTCGATAAAATCCAGCATCATTTTCTCATTAGAACACTGAGTATAGGTGGCACATTTCTTAAACTGATCGAAGCTATCTATGACAAACCCACAGCTAATATTATATATACTCAACAGAGTAAAATTGAAAGCTTTTTCATTTAGAACTAGAACCAGACAAGATTGCCCTCTATCACCACTACTATGAAACATAGTGCTGGAAATTCTAGCCAATAAGATCAGGCAAGAGAAGGAAATAAAGGGCACGCAAATGGAGACAGAGAAGGTCAAACTGTCCCTCTTTGCTGACGTTATGATCTTATACTTAGAGAACAGCAAAGACTAAAGCACAAGACTCCGAGAAGTAATCAAAAAATACAGTAAGTTCTCAGTATATAAAACAATGTCCAAAAATCAGTAGCCTTTCTATATGGCAATAACAGTCAAGATGAGAAGCTGATCAGGACACAATTCCCTTCACTGTAGCTTCAAAGAAAATGAAATACCTAAGAATTTATCTAACAAAGGCGAGGAAGGAACTCTATAAAGAAAATTACAAAATGCTAAGAAACGAAATAGCAGAAGACATTAACAAATGGAAAAACACACCATGCTCATAGCTGGGAAGAATCAACACTGTTAAAATGTCTAAACTTCCCAAAGCCACTTACAGATTCAATTCAATCCTTATTAAAGTACCAAAATCATACTTTCAAGACTTAGAAAAAATAATTCTTCATTTTGTTTGGAACCAGAAAACCCCTCGTATAGCTAAGGCAATTCCTGGTAGTAAAAACAAAGCTGGGGACATTAACCTACCTGACTCTAGGCTGTACTACAAGGCCTTACTGGTCAAACAGCACGGTACTGGCACAAAACTAGAGACGCAGACACCTGGAACTGACTAGAAACCCATGAGATGAAGCTAACATCTTATAGCCACCTGATCTTTGATAAACTAAGCAAGCCCTGGGGGAGATAATCCCTATTCAGTAAATGGTGCTGAGAGAACTGGATAACCACATGTAAAAGACTGAAACTGGACCCGCACCTTTTGCCACTCACTAAAACTGATTCAAGATGGATAATACATCTAAATCTAACACATGCAACAATAAAAATCCTTGAAGAAAGTGGAGGGGGGGAATGTTTGAAGGTATCAGCCTGGGGAAAAGACTTTATGAAGAAGACTTGAGTGGCGGTTGTAACAGCAGCAAAAATAAGCAAATGGGACTTAAACTGAACAAGGAGACAACCAAAGCAAATACAGTCATCAGAATGGGAAAGGATATTTGCATGTTATATATTGGACAAAAGATTGATAACTAGGGTCTACAGAGAATTCAAATTAAGCAACATAAGAAAAGCCAACAATCCCTTATATTAATGGGCAGGAGAGCTGAATAGAACCTTCTCTAAAGAAGACAGATGAATGGCTAACAAACCACATTCAGCTTTTAACTTTACTAGGTATCACCAACTTAATTTTCAAATGCCGCAGTGCTGAAGTGCACTCTCACCATCAGTGGTTATACACCTTGGTGTCTTCACATTCTAACCAGTTTAAAAGATTTCATTTGACTGGCCTGATGCATGTGAAATTGAATTTTATTGTGGTTTTTCTTTATATTTTCAGGATTACTTATGAGTTTGAACATTTATATATGCTTATCACAACCCCATTTACTCTTCTGAATTATAGATATTTGAAAATGGGCATGGCCACTAAGTTATCTTTAATATGCACACTGAAATTGTCTATTCTTGTCTATGACTTTTCCTTTATAGGTTACAGTGTTTTTGACACATTTTTATTTGAATACAGCTAAAACTTTCATGATGACTCATGTTGTTACCTACCGATTCTTTGCATTTATTATCTATATTTTTATTTTTTTAAGAAATTACTCCCTTTAGGAAGTTAAAAACATATACTGTTTCTAAATGTTGAAATTCTTATTTTTCTCAGTAGTATACTTTTGCTATGATGTGAGATAGGAATCTGCTTATATTTTTAATATACCATTCTAGCAGTGGTTTTAAATCATCCAAACTTTTGCATTGATATTCTGTTAAATTCCTCATCACAAACATTTATATATAATTTTTGGCTCCTATATTAATACTAAATTATCCAAATTATTATAATTTTACTGTAACATTTGACACGTAATAGGGAAAGTGGACGCCAACCAATTCATTTTATTAATAAAGAATGTTTTCACTATTTTAGGTCTTGTATTCTTTCACATAATTTTTGAATCAATGTGCCCTCATATACACAAAAAAGATAATATCTAAAAGTTCTATTGAACTTATTTTATTTCTCCATGTACATACATAGAATTTAGAACGTGATATTTTAGAACTTATTTTCTAAATATTTATTACTAGTTTTCATGTATTAATTTTACATGACACACATATTGATTTGTATTTTCATCATCTATTTAGATTCTTTACTTAACTGTCTAATTATAAGAATATGTAGCTTATCTTTTAGTTTTTAAGTCAATAATTATATTGTCAATGAATAATAACATCTTTTTCTCTTCCTATCTTTGTACCTTGTTTGTTTTTCTTGTTTTACTGCACTGACCGAATCCTTTATTATAAGTAATGCCAGTCCTTGGTGGTGCCTGTGGCTCAAAGGAGAAGGGCACTGGCCCCATATGCTGGAGGTGGTGGGTTCAAACCCTAGCCCCAGACAAAAACTGCAAAAAAAAAAAAAAAAAAAGAAAGAAAAAAGGTAAATAATACCCATCATGATATTTGAGACTCATTTCATTTGAATTCTTACAGCCATTATTTCCAACATTTCAATATTTATTATCTTAGTGTAGAGTTTTTTTTTTTTTTTTT
>NW_003852399.1:17766001-17767180 GCF_000181295.1 Otolemur garnettii | reverse complement strand
CCTCCCAAGTAGCTGGGACCACAGGCACCCACCACAACGCCTGGCTATTTTTTGGTTGCAGCCGTCATTGTTGTTTGGCAGGCTGGGCTGGATTCGAACCCTCCACCTTAGGTGTATGTGGCTGGCACCTTAGCCACTTGAGCCATAGGCGCCGAGCCTGCACTTTATTTTGGTTAAGAAAATTTGCTTTATTTCTCTATTGTCAAAAAATCATTCATATGCTTTTATTTTAATCCTGAATTTCTAAACTTTAGTGAAATATGTCTCTTTTCATCTGATGAGATAATTATTTTCTTTTCCCTTTATCTTGTTAATATGGTAGGAGGATATTCCAAAGTTAAATTACCCTTCTATAGCCCAATTTGGCCCTGATTTTTTAAAAATACATTTTGGAAGATTCATCTGGTTGCATTTAACTGGTCCCTTTGTATTTATTTACAAAAGCAAAATTTGCTTATAATTTTAATTTTGTCTTATAATTTTTCCATCTGAAGTTGGTACATTAGTTAGGATAAATGTTTGTATGGTTTTATACAGAGAAATAATCACCATACCTCAAAGAAGATAAAAGTTTATTACTCTCTTAGTTCAGATGTAGGCAGATGGTTCAGGTATTAAGTACGACTGCCTAGAGACCACCTGTTCCTGCACAACCACCCAGTGCATCATCCTCATTCCATTAAACAAAACTGATTGTAAGGGTTTTATTTGCTTTCAGTGCTTGAGAGAAAGGAAGATAGAAGGCAAGACAACTAGTTTCTTTTTTTAAGGGTGATACTCAGAAGTTTTAGAGAAGACTCCTACTTCCTTCCTTCTGACCAAGGTGTATGGGCACCTCTCACTTTCAGAGGTGGTGGGTTATGTATGTCTAACGGATTGGCCCTTAACCCAGCTAAAACTTTATGAACTATTACTATAATTGCCAATCTTTACCATGAAATTTTGTACTGGTCCATACATTCAAGGAGAGTATTTGCTGTATTTCAAGTCCCTGGAACGGTTGAGATATGAGGAATTATTTATGTTTCCACCTGTGCCGGCTGTCACCTTCTTTCCTTCCCTCCTCCCTCCCTCCTTTCCTTCCTTCCTCTGCCCGTATTACATTTTAAGTATTGATTCATCTTTTTAACATTTATAGTTGAATTAATGCTTTCTATTTCTTATTTTTTTTTTTTTTTT
>NW_003852399.1:17663664-17765734 GCF_000181295.1 Otolemur garnettii | reverse complement strand
AGGGTGGCCGGTTCAAATCTGACCCAGGCCAAACTGCAACTAAAAATCGCCGGACGTTGTGATGGGCACTGTTGTCCCAGCTACTCAGGAGGCTGAGGCAAGAGAATCGCCTCAGTCCAGGAGCTGGAGGTTGCTGTGAGCTGTGACACCATGGCATTCTACCGAGGGTGACAAAAGCTAAGACTGTCTCTAAATAAAAATTTTTTTAAATCTAAATTTTTACATTTAAAAAATTTTAAAATTAAAATTATTTTAATTTTAATTGGGGAAGTAATGTTAATATATTCTTATTAAAACAACTTAAGAAAAGGTCAATAACTCTTTTGACCATCTCTATTTCTTATTGAGTGGATGTTGGAATGCTATATTTTCTAAGATATTCTCTATTTTCTCTAGATTTTCAATGTGAAGTTTTCATAATATATTCTTCTTGATATCTCTTTTGAAAAACACTGTTGTATTTCTCGTTCTGAATTGTTAATATTGCTTATTTGGAATTTATTTGATCAACATCATCAGAGATTTGTCTATTTCATTAGTTTTTCCTGTCAAAAAACTAATACTAATACAAGGTGGACAAAAGTTCATGTGCAATTTAAAATAGTTTAACACAGCAAATTGCACATAAACTTTATGTCCACCCTGTATTTGGATTTGAGAATCTTCTATATTACCTTCTGGATTTCTATTCCATTAATTTTTAATTTAATATTTGTTATTTAATTATTTACCTTTGTATTCTTTTGATTTTTTTCAACTAATGAGCACACTAATTTTTACTATAAGCTATCAATGGTATCATTATACTATTTTCATTATATTTACATATTTGGAGAGATATATTCTCATTTCTCCAAACTTAGGAGTGTGTGTTTTAAATTGCAATTTATTTTTTTCTTAATTTTTATGTTGATTTCTGATGAATGAAATTATGACAGAGATTTGTTTTCTTGTGACATTTGATTAGTTTTTATTTTAATCTAATCACAAAAATAAATAAAATTGCTCTCTTCCATAAATACTTAAAAATAATGTGTATTCTCTAATTATTGACTACATGGTTATATGTGTCCAATAACTAAGTGTAATCAAGGTGTTCTAATTATTTTCTTTATTCCTATTCATTGTTTGAATTGATGCATCAATTATGAAAGTTATATTAAAGTATATTTTGAATTTTTTATTCATTGTTTTTTATAGTTATGTATAATTTTGCCTGATACACTTTTAAATTATATACTAGTTTGACTTTTCTGTTAGTTCACATATAAACTTCTTGTGTCCTATATCTTTAAATGTGCAGATTTTAAATTGCAAACAGATTGTGTTTTTTTCAATCACATAATCTTTTTTTATCTTTAACTGTTGTGTTTAATTAACTAATAGTTAGGATTACTACGAATACATTTCTTGTTATGTCATCTAATGTTATGTTTTGTAGATGTGTGATTTCTTATAATATATAAATATGATATTTTTGGGAAGTGTTCTTTTTTTCTTTTTCTTTTTAGATTTTTTTTATTAAGTCATTCATACATAGATTATAAATACATTTATGCCATCATAGGATTCAATGTGTTGATTATTTGTACAAATTGGAATGCTTACATTCTACTAAGTAACAGCCTTCACCACTTTTACCCAATTACAGGGTTAAGACACCTGATAGATCCAACTTGTACTTGCAATATGTTCCATAGGTGTGATCCCCCTACCAACCCTCCCTCTATTGTGCTGCCCTCCTCCCTTCCCCTCCACCTTCCTTTCCCTCCTTAGGCTATAGTTGTGTTTCATTTTTCACATGCCTGTGTGAGTGATTGTAAATTGGTTTCACAATAGTACTGAGTACACTGGATATTTTTTTTTCCATTCCTGAGATACTTTACTAAGAAGAATATTTTCCAGCTCCATCCATGTAAACATAAAAGAGTTAAAGTCTTTATTTTTTTAATGCTGCATAGTATTTCATGGTATACATATACCACAATTTATTAATCCATTCATGGGTGGATAGGCACTTGGGCTTCTTTCATGTTGATTTTTATTTGAATTCCTGCCTCCAAGCAGCCCTACCACTGAATTGAAGTATGTGTAGTTGACTTTTTTTATTTTTTGTTGTCATTCTTAAAATTTTAACACACATACTTTAGCAACAATTACTGCTAATGAATATATTTTTCTGCTCTCTTCCACTCCTGTAGTATCAAGTTCTATGGAAGAGTTTCAACCTGTCATTGACTTGTTGTCTGCAGTTCTCGTAGGTCAAGTTCTGCTGTTCGTTTTTCCTACAGACTTTGCTTTATATTGATTAACTTCCTACTGTTTTTTTTTTTTTCTGTTTGTTTGTTTAATTTGTGATTGTGAGCTTCTGCTCCTTAGAACTGTATCTGAGATAATTCTGGGAGGGCATCTGATGAGGATATATACTTCTAAAGGGTATTTTTTTGTTTTCTTGGCAGGAATGTTACCAGCCTGACAAGGATTTTTCTGGTAACTTCTCAGCTTTGGAGTTTATAGTCAACACAAAGCTGATTCAATCTATGCGTATGTCGACACACACACAGAGCAGGGCAGACTTCTGGTTTCGGATTTTTCAGAGAAGACTCTTTCCTATATGCAGCTCACAATAAGCAGATGAGTCTTCTTTATTTCTCTCTTTCCTGTTCTGTCCTTTCACAAAGTATGTCACCTTGTGGTTTTAGTTCCTTGTCTGACCTAATTCTCCTGTATACACAAGACTCTTAGAATCTCAATCCTAGTTTTTTTAAGACCAGCAAATGACCCTGAATGACAAAAAAAATTCAGGGATATTTACCCAGCAGTTTTATATTTTCCTCTTGAGTTTCAAGATTTAAATATAATTAATGTTCTTCTAAGAATGTAAAGCTGAGCTTTTGTAAATAGAAGGCATCTTGGAATGAAAGATGCAATAGAAGATATTTTGACTTGAGTCCCATACAGATGTCTATATGATTGAGAAGAAATCAGGAGGTTATTGGTAATATGAGTCTGATGTATAATTTCTGGTATAGAACAAGTACTAAAAATAGTAACCTTTCCATTTTTGCCATCTCTGCCTTCACCCAAAGTTTTATGTTTGTGAGTAGCAACAATTAAGCAAAGCCTAGAATTCAAGACCATTTCTCTAATCCATTTCTCTTTGTAAGACTAATAATGTAGCAAAACAGATGGGTTTCATTCTGTTTTTTGTGGTATATTTCTATTTCTCAAAGAAATCAAAGAGTGGGTCTTATAATTCATTAATATAGAACTTGCCCTAGATCTTCTTACAGACTAATTGGAATATTAACAAATCAAGTTTGGTGTTGCTGCGAATAGCTATCATTAAAAAACACATATATCTAAATATATTTTAATTTGCTTTAATCTTTAAGTATTTGACACATTGAACCTGTAGCAATAAGGTCATGTAGCTAAAACTTTAGTATAATATTATGTGTGTCTAAATGTGATTTTACAGCATACACACATTCATAGTTGATAAAAAACGGTAAGGAAAGGGCATTATACAAACCTTATCCCCTTCTTTCTTAAAATTCTCAGCTGTCTCAGCTGAACAAACTGGAACTTTAAGGTATGGTTGAATTGTGTGATTGGATCTCTTTTTTAATTGCTCCATGACAGACTTCATAGAAACGTGTCAAATTTGAGAAGAGAAATTGCAAAAGAGATTTTCACCTGAGTTGTATCTGTCACAAAGGGAACTGTTGAAACATGGATAATGGGCGTATGCCCTGGGTTTCTTTGATTTAATTGCCTAAGGTCTCCTCTGTAGCATTATGTCTGGCTAAGGTTTTCAAAGAATGAAAGTTGCTAGACCGTAGAGCTATTTAATAAAAACCTTTCTGACTGGCTTTCACAATAGTCAACCTCCCCGAAGACAGGAAAACCTAGTTTGAAAGGAAAAAAAAAAAAAATAGGTTAATTGATCTTCATGTGAAACTTTCTGCATAACTAGATAGATATTAACCTTTCTAAAAATTCACAGTTAGATCCTCTCCACTTATAATATGCTGCTTTTATAGAGCTAACTTCCACTAAATGAACTAAACACCATGGCGTACAAACACAAAGATAACCGTTTTGTCATCACCTTCATTAACAGAATTTTCTAAAGTTCTGTGTGTGGTTCAGGAGGTACTGGGTGAGGTCCTATAGGGAATTATAAAGGGAAATCTGTCTGCCCAACTAGGCTTACCGTCCTGAGAAGGGCCTAAGCAAAGGCCTAGGAAAGGACCTTAAAAGGAAATACTCCCCCATTTTCACTGTAATTGGTCCCTTTGAGCCTAGCTCTGCCTGAAGCAGATATAATTTCAAAAGGAAGCAGACACCCCAGTTGGGCTGTTCTTTAAATGATCTGAGGGAAGTGTAGGGTAAAGACGGGAGCATATTCCTTGGAGTTTTTCCTGTCATTGAGGCAGGATCTCTGTTTCACTCAAGGGATATCTTAGTCTCTTCTTAAGTCTTATTTTTGCATTTTTCCACTATCCTGAGTTTGCTCAGAATCCAAGAGTATAAATATCTGGATGATAAATTTCAAGCTCCATACTTCATTTTTAATGCAGATAAGTATGATTTCTAAATATAAACAAAATTATAGTTTGTCTCTATATCCCTAACTATATCTATGAGTGTCTATCTATCATCTATTACATCAAAAGAAAGGAGGAGCTGAAATTATTGATTGGAACAATGTTTAACTATACACATGCATCTCTTAAGGCTAGGTTGCGGGAGATGCCATTTGAAAAATGTTGCTTAAGCTACATTGTCATTATGTTACTATCAAAAAGTGTGCTTACACAGACTAGATGGGGTAGGCCATCATACACCTAGTTGGGATAGCCTGTTGCTTCTAGGCTACAAATTTGCATAGCATGTTTTTGCAATGAATGCTGTAGGCAACTGTAATACTCCACAATGGGAAGTATTTGTATATCTGAACATAGAAAGGACACAATACAATATGGCATAAAAGATAAAAAGCAACATTACAGAACACTTTGACCATGAATGGAGCTTGCAGCTCTGTAAGTTGCCCGGGTGATTCAGTGAGTGGTGAGGGATAGGAAAGCCTAGGACTTTACTTCACACTGCTGTAGACATTATGAATATTGAACAATCAGGCCGCACTGAATTTAAGAAAAATGTTTACTTTATAATAATAGGCCACACTTAGCCTCCTATAACTTTGTCACCTTACAAACTTCTGACATTTTAAACATCTTTTTGTTCTTTTGCACTGACACTTAGCTAACACCCAAACACATTGTACAGATGTACAAAGTATTTTTTCCTTCTATCCCTATATACACAAGCTTCTTTCCATGTTTAAAATTTATTACTGTCTTCTTTTAAAGTTTTTTTTTCTTAAAAAATAAAACACCAACATAGACACGCGCCTAAGCCTACAGAAGGTCAGCATTGTAAGTGTCACTGCTTTCCACCTCCACATCTCGTCACAGCTGGTAGGACTTTGGGGCAGTAACACTCAGGGAGCTTTTATCTCTCATGGTAGCAATGCCTTCTTCTGGAATCCTGCTGAAGGTCCCATCCGAGGCTGTTTTTCTAATTCAGTGACAACATCATTTGCTGTCACTATCATGTATTATGTAGGGGGTATAATCGTATGTGCTTTGTTCCTAAGACTGGCATTGCGGCAGGGTGGTTTACACCGGCACCGGCACCACCACCAACATGCAGGCAATTCATTATGTGGGGACGTTCTCACAGCTGTGATGTCATGAGGCTATAGGACTTTTTCAGCTCCGTTATAATCTTGGAGAGCCATAGTAGTAACTATAGTCCATCACTGGCCACGATGTCATCATGGCACATCACAGTGTATCTGAATGAGAACCTAAAGGAACATTCCAATAGATGGAAATATTTCTGGCTGAAGGTGCTGAGAAAAAATACAACCTCCAGGAAGTATGTAGGACTTTGCTGGCTCTTGAAAATATAATTTTGACTGGGTAGAGAGATAGTAAAGACAGTCCCGGTGACATGAAAGTGAGGCCTTAGACCTAGGCTCTGAAACAGCCAGCCACTGGCAGTGGAATGGGGAAAAAGAGAAAACAGTTTTATGGTTGGTATGGTTTTAATGTCCCCTCCAAAACTCATATTAAAATTTAATTTCTATTGTGACATTATTAAGAGGTGGTACCATTCAGAGGTGATTAAACCTTAAGATCTCTGCCCTCATGAATGGGTAATGTGGGACTGGGTGTCAGATGAGAATGGGCTTATTATAAAAACTACCTTGTCCCTTTCTCTCCTATATAATCTCTTGCCCTTCTGCCTTCCACCATGAGATGACATGGCAGGTGGCCCTCTCAAGCAGATGAGGGCCCTCAACTTTGAACTTCACAGTCCACAGGACTGGTAAAAATAAATCTCTGGCTTCTTAATAATGTACCCAGTCTATGGTATTGTATTTTACTATGTAGCAACAGAAAGCAGCTAAGACAACGGGATTTTAGGAGTCAGCCAATAATTAGTTTTCTGTAGCATTCAGTGGGACATGGATAACCTAATGTCTACTGTTAACTTCAGTTTCATTTTGGAAAAATAGAGGGAGTGGTTTACAATAACTAAGGAAAATGGGATGGCAATAATTTAATGAAAATGCATTTTGCTTGAATCCTTTGCTATCCAAGTGAATGTGATTAGGAGTATTTAACATTGCACTCTCTTTGCTGACATGTTTGGAGGTGGGATTTGGGATCTATCTTTTTATTAAGGTGAATACCATTTTCTTGATCAAAGAGCCTGTCAACCAGGAGAGCTCACTTGTCTGTCCTGCGTTCTAAGGTCAGGGAGTCACTGTACTGAATGTGCTGTTGTCCTAAAGAGAAACAGCCCTTATGCTGCGGGGTTAAGTGGATTAAACAAGTTAACGTTTGCAAATGGCTTGTAACAGTGCTCATTAGATGACAATTGCTACCTAAATATGACATACATAAACATGGCACAAAGCAAAGCAAGAACAAAACAAACCCTTCTTGGCCTCTTTCTATGTCTAGAAGTCTGTGAACTGTTATCTACACCACACTGCAGTTCTTCCTACCGTGGCTTTCCCTTCCGTTTTAATTCATTTTCAATTTCTGCTGTGCCTTTTCCAACCCCTTTTTCTTATGACTCTGTTACTTTGAGAATTTCATTCCTCCTATTTCTGAAAATCTGGTATATTAATTCTCTGAAGATATAGAAAAGGGGAGTTTTGCTTCATGTTTATACCTACAATGTTATATGATCCCACTCTGTTGGTAAAGTTGGTATTGATTCTTTTTCCTATTGTTTCACATTTCGGTCCACCCGTGGTCCAGAGCATCTGCATTGGGCATTGTCCATTTACCCCTCCTGGTCCATTTACTACTCTCCTAATACCCTCTCTGTGTCATAGCTTCGGTCCCATGTAGATTACATCGGCAATCTTGTCATCTGGTTTGGATGACAAAAGACCTTTAGAGGGGATCAGAGTACAAGAGAAGAGTTTATATAGGTAAAAAGAGAGAGTACAATATACATTTCTGGGAAAAAAATAAGATTGTCAAATTGTCCAATGAATTTTGTCAGTATAATGCAAGGAACCTGAGCCTGGTCCAACATGAAAGTCCTCTCCAACATTACATGGTACAATGTGACCTGAGATGATTCCTGAAAAGGAAATAAGAGCATTGCAGAAGCACCTTGAGCAAAGATTATTTTACTTTTCTTAGATTTATCTTTTCATGCCTGACCAGTAAGTCAAGCTAAAAGTAATCAAAAATTAAAATACATGGGCGAGTGTACTTTTAATTTTTTTTAAGTTTTTAAGTGGCAACAATTACAAATTGTATATATTTACAATGTACAGTATACAACCTGATGTTTTGATACACAGATACATTGTAGAATGGTGGAGTCAAGCTCTATAACCTGTGTCTTCCCTCACATGCTTTCCTTCTTTGTGTGGGATAAAAGCACAGAAAACCTGATGTCCCAGGAATGATGATGTGTTAACACATTTCAAAATAGCTAGAAGATTTAAAATGTCCCTAACACAAAGAAATTATAAATCTTCAAAGTAATGTATATCCTACACACTCTAATTTCATCATTCTACATTGTATGCAGCTGTTAAAATATCACATATACTCCATAAATACTTACGGGTATAATGTATCCACAAAAATAACATAAAATAACAAATTAAATAAGAAAATATATATTCCCTTAACAATGTTCAAGCATCTAATGTATTGTTATTAATTATAGTCACCAGGATGTATAATACATTTCTGTCTATCTCAGTGGTTCTCAACCTGTGGGTCATGACCCCTTGTAACAATGAAGATACATCACAGCATTAGGAAGGTTGGGAACCACTGGTCTAGCTGATATTTTGGATCTGTTGACCAATATCTTCCCAATGCTCCCATTTGTTACTTTTAAGGAGGACACATTTGTGTTAAGTGCGCTGCATGACAATCCCCACCAGATAGCCCTGGTGCAGGTCGTCCTTTTCACTAAGCTTTTGCAGAGTCAAAGTTCTTCTCAGTATAGTGTTCCAAGTAGCCATTCCCAATCCATTGAAATTGGTACTCAAGATCGTGCTACTTTGTCTTACCCTCTAAAAAGAACTCCCACACTTCATCCTGGTGTAATTTAACTCACCAGGAGAGAAGACAGTGTATGTGGATTTGGAGCCCCTATCCTAAGAAATAATGCTGTTTCCTTTTTCTATAATTGAGAAAAACGTCGAGTTAAATAGCCTAAACAGTAATTTCACAACTTCGTGTATACTAATATGCACTGCTGATCTTTATTGGATGATAAAAGTCTGTATGTTGAATTGATTAGGTTTGTTTTGGTTATAAGTGAGGGGACTCCAACTCAAATGAATGTAATCGAAAAAAATTGAGAGTTCATGTAGAAACTGCAGAAATGCACAGCGGAGGTGAGCAGTGGTTGAAATCAAAAATGAAACCAAGGAGGTGAATACTGTAAGGACTTCCACCTGTTCCTAGCTCTGCTTTTCTCTATCGGTTTCAGCCGTTTCCTTTCTAGATGGATGTACTCTTAATGGAATTTCTAAACTATTACCTCAGGACTCTGCTGACAAAAAGAGATTGCTCCCTTCCACTTATTTTTCCTGAAGAATAAAAGCTAGCAAGCACATCTGGGCTTGATTTGGAACATGCCCTGGAGAGCAAGACTGTGATTGGTCAATCTCCTAGATCCATGTGGTTAAAGCTCGGAAGTGAAGAGCCCACAAAAGAAAAACAAAGTGCTTTTGAAAAGAACAAATGTTATTGGGCAGATGAAATAATGAACGATCACTACAAAGCATTTTCCACATTTATTTGAACCCTGAATCTTTTTATTGTACAGAATATCTCAAAAGAACCTCTGATCTGTTAAATATCCCTTAGAAAATACTGGTTTATTTTAAGACAGTTCTCAGAATATTGAAGTGATGGAATATGGTTTCTAGAGAAACCAATTACTCAGAATTCTAGCCATGTTCAGTTCAACTACCATCAGCCAAACAAATAAGTAGTTTCTCATACTTTATTTAACAAAATGTTTGCCTTTTCTGTAAGTGTACCCCAGGGGCCATTTGGACTGTGACACTAGGCTAGATAAAGGGAAGCCATTTTGCTTCCTGTTTGTTTTTGGTTTGCTCTGTCCTAAAAAGTTTAGAATTCACTTGTTGTTTGTTTACACCTTGAAGAAAAACTGCTCAAGAATCTGGAATAGGCCAACTGCAGACTGCTGATGACAAGATCTACAAGACCTCTTCTTTGCTGATTTCAGCTACCAAACATAAAGCTGGCTTTCTGCCACCAGCCCTCTTTTCCCCGTCCCTTATAAGTTGCTCCGTAAGCACAGGAAGATGACATGGTCTTTGAGTCAGCAGTCCCCCATCTCCTCAGACTGCTGGCACCTGAATAAACTACCCTTTCTTCATCCTCACCAAAGCTCCTCTCTCACCTTTGGTTCTCAAGGGCAGCTGACCCAGTGTGCGTTTGGCAACATTTCCATCCATTTTGTTTCTTTGCAATATTTTTTATTGATAATCACTTTTTTCCATTTTATTCACCCTTGTTTTACCTAATTTTTCAGCAATTTATCAAACTCCTTTGATTCTGGGAAACTCTGTGCCTAGTGGAATTCTGTTGATAAGCTTTTATACGATTTGTTATTTTACAATATTTGGTAAAATCGTATACCACTGTAAGTCCCCTGTGTGTGTGCATACATCACCTTTGTGTACGTATATTTATAAATCTAGGGCATAAAATTCAATCAGCAAGTTCTGTCATTGATCATAGAGAGTCACAGGAGTCATCACAAGAAAGAGTTTGGGGATTATACACAACCCACAAACAGTGCTACCTGGGCAGTATCTGTATCATGAGCTATTTACTGGCGAGACTGTGTTGCTGAGTAACCATAACTGTGTTCAGAGATATCTATGTCCTTGGAGGAAAAAAAGATTTTTCTCATTAGTTATCTCTGTCTTTCTTTTCTGAAAACCTGAATATTGATCTTCTAAAACAATGGTTGCCCTGAATTTTGTGCATTGTTTTCCACTGATTGTTCCAAAATAAGAATCCAAGTCATAAAAATGAATGAGTATATTTGAGAGTTAAAGAATGTATCACTTAGAACGAAGGGTGTGCTGGAGGAAAAAAGGACTCCAAAATATAGGTAACAAATACGTCTAGAATGTAAATTGCTGTTATTTGAATTAAGTCCTGAAACAAGCAGTCCTGGCCAGCTAGGTATTAATACAATGTTTCCTACTCAGGAAGGATTCCTTTCCCGTCCATTCTAGGATTATTTGCATAAGTTCTGTGTTCCTGGTACAAATTGGCTTGGCGGCAGCAACATGGAGGAAAGAATCAAGATGAAGCAGGAACACAGACTGCGTAGTTTGTCTTTTAATGAGTAATCTTGAGGATTGTTACCCCATGATTGCATTTTAGCCTCTCTGGTAAAAACAATCTCAGGACTCCTGGTTCTGTGGTAAGACAGACTGGGAGAGCAGATATTGAGACAAGCCAACTATCAGTCCCTGACAGAAACACTTGCAAGGTGGCAGCTTAACATTCACATATCAGAAAAATAATCAAACATAGTGAAAAGGGGTTAGCCGTGAAAAACATTTCCTGACCTAGTAAGAAGGTACAAATGTTGTTGCCATCATATGATGATCTTGTAAGCGCAAACTCTGAAATACGTGAACAAGTAACATATTTCAATATCCAAACTGATGTATATTTGAAGAAATAGCAAACTGAAACCATAGGACCTGGCTGCAAATTAAAGAAGATAAAATAAAAGGAAGGAAACATTAGTTAGGGCAGGACTTTTCCCCTTTTCCACATAGAGTCCCAAACTTGGTGTCAAGCAAGTTAGCTCTTTTCAGGCTTAGATCTTTACTAACAGTTGATGGAATGTGTCTTTCCTTAATAAAAATGGGAAAAAGAAAAAGAAAAAAAGCCATCAATAGTTATGTTACAGTGTGAGGAATTCAATGAATATGATAATAAGATAAGCTTTAAAAACTTATAACATGGGCTCAGCGCCTGTGGCTCAGGTGGCTAAGGCACCAGCCGCATACACCTAAGGTGGTGGGTTCAAATCCAGCCCTGGCCTGCCAAACAATGATGGCTGCAAACAACAACAACAACAAAAAAATAGCCTGGCGCTGTGGCGGGTGCCTGTGGTCCCACCTACTTGGGAGGCTGAGGCAGGAGATACGCTTGAGCCAAGGAGTTGGAGGTTGCTGTGAGCTGTGATGCCACGGCACTCTACCCAGGGGGACAGCTTGAGGCTCTGTCTCAAAAAAAAAAAAAAAAAAAAAACCAAACTTATAACGTGGTAAAACATCATTTGAAGTTGAACATGAAAAATCCATACTTAGCTTATACCTAGTAGGTCACTAGCAGACAAGGATCAACTTCTACCTATTGTGTTATGGATAAATATTAGGACTGCTACAATTCAAGATAAAATGACTGTAATTTGAGAAGCATGTGACATAATTATTCAATTTAGTCTCAATTGTATTACATCACATCTTCAAAAATATATATAGAGAGGGGAAGTCACTTCAGGCAGAAAAATGCATAGAAGTAGAGATTGGCAGGATTATCCCAGGAGAGACACACTCAACTTCACAGGCATCAATAGGGTTAGTGAGAAGGTGATGTTGCCTGTCTGGGTTGTGAAAGATGATTTTCCATAATTATTTATCTCAGTTTACTTTGGGCTCATCATCCAAACTGCAGATTAGTAATCTGATTTCCTTTAGAAATACCTTTATAGCAATCGGTAGCTTTCTTGATAAGGAACTGCTCACTTGTAAAAAAATAATTGCCTAAGTCAATTTACTAAAATCCAGTCATTCCTTGACTGAACAATTTGTGTTTCTTGGTCTGCACAAGTGAGATTAGTTTCCATACCCTGGTTGATGTCCCTGAGCAAAGCTATATAGTGAGGCTTCTGACACACTTGCTGCTGAACTGCTACTGGTGGTATCTCCACCTCTGAATGAATCACTTTCTTTAAATTTCAACATCTCAAAATCTCCAGAGTTTTTAATGGCAACATAGTAACCAGGTATATTTGTTTTTCTTCCGTCCATGTTAGGAAACCAAGATAGTTACTCACAAAACAGTAAAATAAAGGTAATTATTGCATTTATAGATAAATTGACTAGACGCAGGATAAAAATTATCAAATGCTAATACTGAAAACAACTTAGACCAGTGGATGATTAATTAGAATGTCTTATCTTGATTTTTGAGATGCTAGCTCTATTATTGATTCTGTGCAATTCTAAGTCAAATATAAATTTATTAATTATTCTGATAATTTCACAGTCTCAGTATTCAAATTAAAGTCTTCAAATATTTGGGATTCTGATGGATTCTGCGTCCTCCAGGAAATGTGGCTGTGACGGAAGGTTCTTTCAACTCCTTTCACATAGATGCTGTTAACTCCTAAATTAGGCTTTGCAGCTCCTTGATCTCTCACAGACAAGTCTTTACCCAGCATCATAATATCATGGCTATTGTGGCACCTTCCTATTTGTGGAATCTGCATCTCCAGATTCAACAAGCTACAGATTGAAAATATTTAGAAAAAAATATTGCATCTGTATTGATCATGTACTGATTTTTTTCTTATAATTATTCCTTCAATAATATATATAGAAAGTATTTACAATATTTAAGAATATAAGTAATCCAGCATTTATTTAAATTATGTACATATAAGGATATGCAAATATTATGCCATGTTTTGTCAGGGACTTAAGAATCTATAGATTTTGGTATCTGTGGGAAGTCTTAGAATTAATCTTCTATGGATACTAAGAAACAATTATTTTAAGGCAAACTTAAAATGACTATTCCCCTCCTATCAAATAATATTTAAGTCGAAGCCAGTGAAAAAGTTTTCCTTTATGAGAAGATTTATTTATCTTGGACTTTTAGGGGGTAGATTGTACTTATTTGTGTTTTTTGGATACATATGTGTATATTTTTATATATCTCATCTTCTTTTGTTCAATAGCTGTATTTAATTTAATTTAGAAATCAAATGAATCTAAACTAGTTGAATATTAAGAATTAAGACTTAACATAGTTTGAATAACTGAAGGCAACTCAAGGTAGTACTTGATAATTTGAAGTCTTGCTGGAAGGATTAAAAAAAGTTGATGTAAATTCAGTATGTGAGGAATGGAGAAGAGAAGTATGTAAGAAAATATAAAATTAATTTCAGAAATGAAAACAATTATATATACAAAAAACTTCGAAAAAAGTATTGCAAATTATAGAAATCCAAAAATCACGAATTAAAAGGTGCAAATGTTCAAAACATCTCCGGCTACAGGTTATAATAAAATATAATGCAACTCCTTAGGGATGTTCCCTGCCAATTCTGAAAATATTCTGTCTTGTCCTTGTGTGTATAGGAGCAAAAAATATATAGCTGTGTAAAGATAAGAGCATCCTTCCATGGAGCACACGTGAAATTTTCTCTCATAAAATGCCTCGGATTTTCTAAAATTGAACATTACTGTATTTCTTCACTGTTGCTAATCTGATCTGAGCTCTTTGGTCCGTTCAGCAAGTGGGCAAAGGTCAGGGATCTTCTGATAAATATTCTTATTTTCTGGTGTTAAAAGGAAGGTGGGGACTGCGCTTTCTTTCTCTCACATTCTGAGTACCTGGTGATAGTTATCGAAGAAAGCAAATAGAGACTAATGTACACATATTAAACAGTATGCTTTCACAAAATGGTCATATCAGCTATCTGGCAGCTTAGATAAGCACCTCTCTCTGCTGTAGACGTTCTCATGGGCACTGTGCATGAAGACTTTACTTCAAGATAGATTTAGGAATTCTCTGAAGAAAAAGACAGACTAACCTGACAGAGCAAATGTAATTTCTCTGTGAATGTGGATATTATATAGTAATACAAAAGAATAAACAAAAAGCTTCAGTGACACTTTGAAAACTAAAGTGTATATATATATATATACACACACACACACACACATATATATAAAAGCAAAGTGTATATATATACACATTTGTGTGTGTGTAGTTTGTATTTTTAAATGAGGGCAGGTTATGGTGTCTGGGTGACCAGTCTGTATTGGGATTGGCTGCATGACTCTACTTCAAGCTCCAGCGTCATCTGGGATTGGCTCTTAGTTGAGGTACAGTTTGATCTGGGGCTGAAACAATTGGAGCAGCAGCCATCTGGGGAAAGCTCATCTTATAGGAATAGTCGAGGCAGAAGAGGGCACACCCAAGTGTGTAAGTGCTTTATAAGCATTTGGTTATATCACTTATGCAAATATTCCATTGGCTAAAGCAAGTCATATGGCCAACTCAGTAGGGAAGGGGCAGAGAAACGTTTGTCACCTCTTTAGTAAGAAATAGCAAAGTCAAATGGCAAAGGAAAGCAATATTGGGAAAGAGGAAAGTCTGGATTCATTTAAATAATAGCCTGCAAAGACCAACAAGTGACAGAACTACATGTTCAAGTTCAGGTGTCTTTTGTATAAAGAAGTGTGTGGACCGCTTTCCAAATTCTTCTACCTAAACTCAGAAAAAAGAAACCTATACAAATATTTCTACCCAAACACTTTTCTTGAGTGCCACTATTTTGCCAATAAAATTATTTCTTCAACTTTTTTTTTCCTACTGGACCAACTCTCTGTAGTATTTCACTAATAACATCTGAAATGCTACTGTTTGGAATATTGATTCCTGATTAAAGAACTCACGTGGTGTCAGACATAATCTTATTGATGTAGACGCATACATATACACATCATTTAGACTGAAATATTTCTAAAGTACCACATAAGCAATACAAGATCCACAAGCCTCAATGACGCAACACATACTGAATTCTCTAGGGCAGTTGTGTCTATGTTCCATGAAATAAGTTTCTCAGCTTTTAAATTACATGTATTGAGTGGAGTAGAGTTTTGGGTTTGTTGAATAACTTGGATTCCATAGAATTCTAGCCCCAGCTCACTACTGAAATTATTCTCCGAGTTTAGTTCAAATTATTCTCCATACTTTACATTTTTTGTACCCTTGGTCTTGGGTACTTGATGTCACCCATTCCTAAAGTGTGACCATCCTACCACGTTTCATTATGAATTGATTAACAACGAGCCTGGGCACCACTAGAAGTTTTAAACCTACTGGTAATGTCAGAGCTACATAAAATTTCTTTTAATAAGGCATTTACCCTGGAGGAAAATAGAATTACAATCCCAGCTAGTTAGCCTGAGATGGAAAAGGTGAAGACAGCAATATCTCAGCAATGAGTGGCAATTCTTGACTGCAATCATCAGAAAGGAGAGACCTAAGTTGAAAATATATTCACAAGAAAATTGCTCTCCTGATGTTTCCCAGGGCTGACATGGGAGGCCAAGCGGGCGAGTCGTGGAAGGAAAGTTAATTGCCTATGAGGTTTGCAACAAAAGAATAAACCAGAGGGAAATCACTGGATTGAAATCTAAATATGAATTTTTCAAGACAGGAAATTAGTGAATGATAGTAAAGTAAAATGCTGAGGAGAAACCTGTGACATACGACTGAAATGATAACAAACGCTTGAAATGTTTCTAAGTGTAGGAAAATCATGCCTTTAAGCTATAAATCTATTGTGTACAACAAACTTTCCAGGAGCTAAAATAAACTTACTGTTATTTCCATAACAGAGATTATGGTTCGAGGTGCTAGTAGAATTCCCTAAGGGAAGTAAAGTATCTTGAAACACCAGAACTTCTGTGAAAAGAGGAGTCTAGAAATCATCAGACTGTGATGAATAGCTCTGGATAGTGAAAAAATAATACAACATGTATTTCTAAAGGCTAATAATCAAGCCTTTAGATTTTGATTATTAGCCATGTTGTATAAAAAATAATACAACATGTATTTCTAAAGCACAAATGTGCTTGAAATTCCAAGAGAATTTCAGAGACAAGGTCCTTGAGTGTCATGAAGTTTTCCAGAATTTCTTAGCGCAGTTTAATTTTGGGTCTATTTACTGGGGAACATTTTAGCTATCAGAAAAATATTTAGATAACTAAGATTTGTTTTGTCCTTGAAAATACTTATTTTTTTTTTTAAATTTCAGAATATTGTGTAGGGGTACAAAGGTTTCGGTTATATAATTTACTTTTATACAATTTGTTATACATGTACATAGTGTATAAGTGTACAAGGTTTTTTAAGTTTATAAGGGTATAAAGTTATCAGGGTGCCCATCACCCAGATAATATGCATTGTACCCAGTAGGTGTGAATTTACCCGTCCCCTCCTCCCCGCTCCCACCTGCTTGATGTCTGACGAGCGCTATTTCCATATGTGCCCCAATGCATTGATTTATTAGTTCTGATTTAATAATGAGTATGTGTGGCTTTTTTTTTTCATTCTTATGCTACTTCACAGAGAAGAATGGCTTCCAGTTCCATCCAGATTAAAGCAAGAGGGTTTAGTTCACCATTTCTTTTAAAGGCTGAGTGGTTCTCATGGTATACAAATACCACTTTTCATTAATCCACTCATGTGTTGATAGGGATTTGGGTTGTTTCCACAGCTTTGCATTTGTGAATTGTGTTGCTATAAAATGTTCAAGTGCAGGTGTCCTTTATATGAAATGTCTCCCCCCCCCCCTTTAAGTAAATCTCAGTAGTGGGATTGCTGGATAAAATTGCCGCCTGCTTTTAATTTTTTGAGGTATCTTCATTACCTTCCATAGAGTTTGCAGTCCGACCAACAGTGTGTAACTGTTCTTATCTCTCAAAATCCAAGTCAGAATTTATTCTTTGGGGACTTTTTGATAAAAAACATTCTCCCTGTAGTCAGGTGATATCTTATGGTGGTTTTGATTTTCATTTCCATGGTGATTAGAGATACTGAGCATTTTTTCAAGTTTGTTGGGCATTAGTCTATCTTCTTTTGAAAAATCTCTTTTCACATCTGTTGTCTATTTTTTAACAGAGTTGTTTAACTTTTGCTTGCTGATTTGTTGAGTTCTTCATAGATTTTGATTATTAGCCTTTACGTGGATTCATAGCATGGGAATATTTCCCCCATTCTGTAGGTTGTCTATTTGTCCTGTTGATTATCTTCTTGGCTATGTAGAAGCTTTTAAATTTGATCTGGTCCCATTTGTTTATTTTTGTTGCTGCTGTGATTGATTTTGGGATAGTCTTCATAAATTCATTGCCTAGCTTGATGTCTGTAAGAGTTTTTCCAATATTTTCTTTGAATTCTTACAGTTTAACGGTTTAAGTTGTTATCCATGTGAATTAATTTCATTAAAGATGCTGGTCTGTAGTTTTATTTTGTTATGCCCTTTTCTGGCTTTGTTATTAAAATGATACTGAAGGAGGGGGTGGGGTCTCAGTGTGTGACACATCTTGTACCCTCAACAATAGAAAAAAATCCCCAACAATAGAAAAAAAATGATACTGGCTTTATAGAATGAATTGGGAGGATTCCCTCCTTCTTTATCTTATGAAATAATTTCTACACTATAGGTACCATAAGTAAGTCTGATAAAATTCAACTCTGAAAACATCTGGTCCAGTACTTTAAATATTTTATTTTTTTCTAAGACAAAAAGTAATTCTACATGTGATTATCCAATGTTCTCAGCATCATTTATCGAACAGGGATTCTTTTCCCCAGTTAGCTTTGCCGAAGATCAGGTGGCAATATGAGGATGGTTTTATAGCCCATATCTCTTTTCTTGTTCCCAGTACCATGCTGTTTTGGTTACTATAGCCTTGAAGTGTAGCTTGAAATCTGGCAAACTGCCTTCAGATTTGTTCATTTTCCTTAAGCTTGTTTTGGCAATACAGTCTTATTTTTTTTTGTTTCCATACAAAGCATAGGTATTTTAATGGTGATGTTGTTGAACCTGTAATTCACTTTGGTAGTAGAGACGCTTGAACAATATTGAATCTGCTGATCCATGAGCATGCTACGTTTTTCCATTTGTTTACAACCCCTGTGACACTCTTCCTCAGTGTTTTGTAGTTCTCCCTGTAGGGGTCTTTTACCTCTTTGATTAAATATATTCCTAGGTATTTTGTTTTCTCTATTGCTATTGTGTTATTGAATCTTGATTCTCAGCTTGACTGATGTTGGCATATAGGATTTGTGTACATTATTTTGTATCCTGAGACCTTGCTGAATTTACTTGTCAGTTCAGGAGTCTGTTGGCAGATCTTTGGGTTTTCCCAGATATATGGTCACATCATCAGCAAACAGAAATAGCTTGACCTCTTCTTTCCCATTTTGGCTACCCTTGATTTCCTCCTCCCACCTGATTGCTCTGAATGGGACTTCCAGCACTATGTTGAATAGAAATGCTGATAATGGGCAACTTTGTCTGGTATCAGTTCTAAGCAGGAATGCTCTCAGTGCTTTCACATTCAATATATGGGTTTGCCATATATGGCTTTTGTAATTTTGAGGTATGTTACATCTATGCCTATTCTGTTCAGAGTTCATAAAAGGGTGTTGAATTTTGACAAATAATTTTTCTGTTTATTTAGGGATCATATAGTTTTTGTTTTAGCTCCATGTATGTGGTGCATAACATTTATAGATTTGTGTATGTTTAAACTTCCTTGAATATCTAGAATGAAGCTCATCTGCTAGTAGTGAGTTAATTTTTGGATATACAGCTGAATATGGTTTGCTAAGATTTTGTTGAAATTTTTTGTATCTACATTCATTATAGATATTGGTCTGTAGTTTTCTTTTTTTGTTGTGTCCTTTTCTGGCTTTATTATTAAGGTGATATTGGTTTTATAGAATGAGTTGGAAGGATGCCTTCCTTCTTGATGTTATGAAATAATTCCTATACTATAGGTAATAGTTTTTCCATGTAGCCATGATAAAATTCAACTCTGAAAACATCTGGTCCACTACCTTAAATACTTTTTACTCTAGGAAAAAAAGTAATTCTTTGTAAGCTAACAATTTTTATATAAAATAAATTTTGAGATATAAAAGGTTATTACTATCCCACCATTTCAAAAGCCAACATGTTAAATAAAATAAAGTATATTGGTTGTGTGAAATTAGGGGCAAAGGCTATATGAAAAATCTACCTCTTTTATTTGATTTTTCTGTGAATCTAAAACTGTCCCCCCCGAATAATGCCTGTGTATTGCTATATCTATATTTCAACCTGATTTACAATTAGAAACTTTGAGGTCATCTATCTTAACCCAGCAATATAGTAGTTATTATAGTAATTATGTGGCACAAAGTCAGAATTTTTAGTTAGCGATTTGATTTCTGGACTCGTAGTCCTGTGAATCTGAACTCTAAAATTCTTAATAATATTTCAGTCAGATAGACATACATCCATGTCTATTAATGAAAAGAAGTTTCAATTGGTTCTAAATTTTAAATATATATATCTCCTAGAACCAAAGCAAAATTTGATCTAGCATCTCAAACTACCTAAAAAGCAGTGAAAAAGAAGCAGTTTACCCTACACATTGGAGACAGCTAGATTATTGTAAGTCAAATGGAGAACATAAACAACTACATTACTAAGGAAAACATGAAGAATAAGGAACTGAGGTACTAATTGAATATATTTCCCATTCAGTTTTGTATTTCTTCTTAATTTACCTCTGGCTATCTTGTCATTTACAAATTTTTTCCATGTTATTGAAATTGTTTAACTTGCTAACATTTGTAGTTTCATAGCTATGTTTTCTCCTTTATTGCTAATTTTGGTAAGTTGTATCTCTTTGCCTAATGAAGTATTTGTCAATTTTTTGATATTTATAAAAAAACAATTTGGTCTCACTGAATATTTTTTTAATTACAAAATATTAAGAGGGTAATAATATTTTTGGTTACATGGATCACTTTTGTAATGCTTGAGTGAGTCAGGGCTGTAAGCGTGCCTATCACCAAAATAGTGTTCATTGTACCTACTAGGCAGACTTTTGCCCCTTCCCTTCTTTCCCTCCTCCTGCTTGATTTCCACTGAGTTTTACTTTCCTCTTTGGTGTGTTTGCTCACCTAATATTTCCAACTAAATAGTGAATACGTGTGGTGTTTGTCATTTACTTTTTCCTATTTTTTTTTTTTTTCTGTTTTCTTGTTCACTTATCTCCTATAGTCTAATACTAAAGCATTTCCTCTTTCTGCTTTCTTTGAGTTTAATTGAATGTTTGAAAAGTATGTATTCACCCCTGTGTGGCAGATATGAATCTCTCAGTTTAAAACTGGACTGCAATAATTAGAAGCCCTGCAAATTCTTGCACTGAGTGTTTACCTTATGAAATCCTCTGGATGAATCTGAGTCTCACCAAAATTGACATCCAATTATCATATTTTACAGGTCTATGAACTTGATTAGATCTGCATTCAGAAGTGATTATACTCAGATCCTGACATATGATAATCAAGCTTAAATGATAAACCTAAGTATAAAATCAACAAAAAAGTTGTATGTGTGTAATCCATATGCATATGATAAGTAATACAATTGCCTAGTACTATCTTCAGTTATCAAATCAGTTGCTTAACACCCTCTTTCTTCCAAAGGCAACATGTAAAGTCAATGGTAAGGTTGTTTAGCATGAGTAGTTAATTAGGGCAGAGAAAGCTAAGTAATTGATTAATGGCCAATTTGGTTAGGTTATAGGAGCCTAGTACCTCTTTCTTGTCCTAATGATTATGTTCAACATGGGTAAATTTACATATTCAAGGCAATCAGTTAATCTTCGGTGGACAATGTTAGAAACCTATTGACAGTTCTTTCTCTGGTTGCACCTACTATAGATTCTCTTCACATCTTTAATTAACAAGATTTATTTAAGTGAAAGATTAATTTTAATTATATGTTTCAAATTGAATTTTTAAAAAAAAACTCTGTACAACCATATATTAACACATCTCACGTTAGAGCAGGTATTTTTTTTTATGAAGCGTTACTATTTCGAGTGTGAACTCTATCAAATAATATTAAGATCAGAATAAGGGATGTTTCCACTGATGTTTTAGCAGCATTCTAGGTAAAAGTTTATAGATGGATATGGCATTACTTTTTCTAACATTGTCTGAATAAGGATTAAAATAATTTTGATGTTATAATCTTATATCTAATAGAAAGCTTAAGTCACAGTAAATTTGGATGACAAATTGCTGTGTATTATCTACTATTTATAGCACATATTTTACTTAATTTAGTAACATTTATTAATAAGATTAAATGATGAACATTATTTTGCTTTAGATAATTGAATAAGAAAAATCATTTTTAATCTTACAAATAAATAATTGAAAAATATAGCAGTAATAAGCAAATAATTTATTTCCTTCACAAGATGTTTCAATGAGTTCTAAACAAAGCAGGTCAGTTGAATACCTACTTCTGTTATTTGTTTTCATAGTTCCATGTTTAACAGACATCTACAAGGGCTGATTCCTTGCCTTGAGGACATCGTGTATATTTTTATGTATTTATTTTGGACTGTATCATCCAAACAATATTGGACCACTTGAAACAAATTGGCAAGGTAAAGAAGCTGGATAGATGGGCTCCACATAAATTAAACTGCATCAGAAGAGAGAAAGTCCCACAGCTTTCTATTCTTTGCTGTCACAACATACAGGTGAACCATTCTATGTCATATTGTTACATGCGACGAAAAATGGACTCTTTTTGACAATCACAAGTATTTCACACAATGGTTGCATAAAGATGAAGTGCTAAAACACGGTCCAAACTGAATATTTATCAAAAAAATAAAAAAGATAATGGTCTTTAATTAGCACTGAGTCTGTATGTTGGCTCAGTGCTAATATCCATTACAGCTTCATGAAACCTGGTCAGTGGATTACAGTAATGTTCATTGCAACTAATTAGATGAAATGATGAGGATGCTTGTGATTAAGCAGCTAAGATTGGCTAATAGGGACAGGCCAGTCCTTCTTCTGGACAGTGCTATTGCACAGACAACGCTGCTCAAGCTACAGAAGGTGGACTTGGGAACACTCTGTCATCCACCATCTTCACCAGACCTTTCACCAACTGACCACCATTTGTTCTAGGCTTTGGACCAGTTTTGAAATAATTCAAATTCTCTACAGGCCAGTAGATGGTTTAATTCCATTGATGATTTCATCACCACTTATTCTGCAAGCTTCTTTGCTATTGGGCATCCACAAACTATTGTTAAGAAAGCAAAACTGTGTTAATAGTTTAGCCACTTACTTTGACTAATTGCACTGCTTCCTATTTATAATAACTTTTGTGCTGCAATATGACATTACATATTCAATGATCTAATATTTAAAATAATTTGGGCCAGGTCTTCTTGGCGTTCTTTCTTGTAATACATTGAGATAACAGTGAGAGCAAAGGAAGTAGATTATTCTCCGTAACTGGTCCATCTGTCGGGAAACAGGCTGTTGTGTGTGTTCTTGGTGAACTCTTGTCAGAAGAATGACCAGACACTCCAAAGTAAGGCAAGCAAGAAACAAAGCTTATTGAAGAAGAGAAAGGTAGATTTATAGAGCAAAGGCAAGATATAGGTTTCCAGAGCAAGATACATTAACCACAGAGAATAAACAGCCCCCCTGTGGCAATAAAAAACTGTGTTGTTATGCCTGGGAGTTCTGTTTTATATTGTCTGGATTGGGCTCCCCTTGTAGTTCAGAGGTCACTTTAGAACCACTGAGTCTTACTGAGCATGCAGACCTCCCCTAAGCCTTTCTGACCACACACTGGGGAGATAGATCACAATGTACACTTAATATAATGACATGACAATTAGCTTGAAGGTTGTTCTAGGTTACCTTGCAGACGTTATTACACCTATACTACTTGGTCCCTGGGCCTTCTTTTAAAGTTGTGTATTAAGTTCTGATTGGAGGCAGCTTGTTTCCTCCTCCCCAGGGGTGAACAATTGGTAGGGACAAGATTAAGGCAGTAAGCACTAAGACTAGGGTCCTGGATACACATCTTTTATCCCCTAGGAGGGACCCAGATATCATCCTGTCTATCTAACACATCTGTTTTTATGCAGATAGACGAAAATATCCTTCCCTGTAAGGATTTTTAATTAGAAATGCTCTTTATGCCAAGGAGTTGTATTTTGTGGTGAAATTACCTGAGCTTCTTCACTTAGTTTATATCTGGTAGACATTAATGTGTAATTGACATTTGAGAGGTTATTGTCCTAAGATTATAATGAGTCCCCAGCACTCATTTTCTAGGCACTGTACATCTTGAAGAGGTTGTTTTCAGGGCTGAAGGAAGTAACAAATATTTAACTCCAAAATACACTTCTTTGACATATTTTAAAATGGCTGCAAGCAAACAGGAATAAGGCCACAAGGCCATCTCGGGGGGGAAGACTAGGTGAGAAATTTGCACCCATACAGAATCTCTATTGAATGTAGCCAGGATCTGTCTCTTTGATTTGGGATATATTTACTGAGAGTCTGACACTGTTAAATATCAGAATAAAACATTTCCCTGGGGGTGTTATCTTGAGGCTTATCTGTGTAACAAGTCTTCCTTCCTCCCCCATTTACTTTATCCACCAAAAAAGCCTAGCCATTTTCTAAGCTCTTTCATTTCCTTAAAGAGGATATCTGTAGCTCATTGTGCTTGTGTGACTCAGTTCTCCCTTTTGGTATACTAAATTTGGGGGGGGGGAATCATGAGATTTTAATTTTTCCTTTATAGTTTGTTCCACAAAGGAAAACCAGCATGAATTTTCTTTTAAAGCAATAAATTTTTAGGATCAGTCATATTCCATGTGTTCTTAAAAATAATTGACATGTTTATTGTTGTGAAATATTTAAAATACGGCTGTTTTAGCATGTCCCCATAATTATTTAGACAAGATTTCCCATTAGCAAGTTTGCATCAACCAAATCATGTAGACACAATGCTTAAAAGTCTCCATAGAGAGAGCGATCCCAACTCAGTAATTCCCAAGCAGATTCCCCATAGTGACCCATAATTAATACTCTAGCAGTATTTTACTTAGCTTGAATGTTGCTAAGCAACAAATAGGGGGTAGAGGTTAAGCTTCTAGATTCAGTTACACATTAATTATAAGCCAGTAACATTAGACTAATGTAAGTTTTAATAAGAAAGGATATTATATACATTGTCACAGTATGCCTTTTTCCTACTCAAGAAAAGAAAGATCTGTGTGCTCTTTGTCCTGGGAAAATGATATTTCATTAGTATTTGAAGGTACCAAGGGAGTACAGTTTTTAGAGAAACAATTATTGCTATCTTTCCTTTTCCTTTTTTCAAAGGTTTTCTTTCCTAATTGCTATTGACTTTGCATTCTTTGAACTAGTGAAGCTAACAATAGTGTAAGTAGGTGTTAAGTTTTCTCTTTAAGCAGTTGCTGAAGTGTTTTGATGATTGCATGATTGCCTAAGACTTTTAGATGCCAGAGAAAGAAAGACCATTAGCAAAGAAATTAAAGACCAGTAGTTGTTCTCTATACTTAGAGATCTTTACCAGAAGTTAATTTTCCCACCAGGATAAAGCCATATTCTAAAATTAAAAAGCATCACTTTCCACCCCTCCCAAAGTACTTACACTACTATGTACAGTCATTCGCTTTTGTGAAGTTATGTTGCTATATGACTTTCCCTTCTTTCTAAATGGAAATCTCTGGGGCGTGTGTTATCTTAAGCAAATATGCCTTTCTCTCCCTGCCTTATGGCAGCATGCCAATGTTTGGCCAGTAAAATGGACTGTGGAAAACCTGAAATGGTGTTTTCAGTGAGCTGCTGAAAGTCTTGTTTATTTAGATGAGAAAAGACTAGACTATTGATCATGTACTGTGGACCTCTCAATCAGCAAAACCTGGATATAAATGATTTGAGTTGTACTACAATCTATGAGCTAAAGCCGTTTAAGAGACCTGCTGTATTAAGAATTATGTTTAAAATGCATTCAGCCTTCAGATGTGAGAAGGGACCCTTAGAAAAGGGCTTCAAGGGAGATGGGAAGAAAACCCTGCCTGATGAACTAGGAAGTCTGGAGAGCCCATAAGAGTGTGGGTATGAAGTAACCTAGGTAACCAATGATCAATAGAAAGAGACAGTCAAAGACCAATAGAAAAGGTCAATGCTGCTGGAGGCTCGGAGAGGCCTATAAAAGACTTTGCAGCCATTTCAGTGGGGAGAGTATTTACACCCCTGCAGGCCTTTGCCTCCATCTCTGGCTCTCTCACCTCTTCTCTTTCATGAGAGGGACCCGCTACTAACTCTCTTTGGAAGTGCTCTAAACTTTATCTTTGTTCTTCCTAAATAAAACCTCTCTCTGTTACCCTGAAATTTGTGTAGCTTACTTTTGCTCTCTATCCACACTGCCTGTGCCGCTCCATTTGTTTTTACTTTCAGTGACCACAGTGCCTTGGTTGAACGTTCTAGCTCTGCTGAGTAATCCAACCAGGTCAACTGGGTTCTAAGAACCAGAACCCCTGGCCTCCAAATGTAAGTATAAAAATTCTTTGGGAAAGGTGCATTACGGAAGTGAAAAGAATATGGACTATGAATTCAGATAAATATAAGCTTGATTCTAAGCTCTAGCATTTGATAACTTGATTTCTGCATGACCATTGCTCAGATGTCACTATTCCTTAATTTTTTTTTAGTCACATATAATGAGGAAAGGGGGTTAAAAGTAGAAGAGAATAATAACCTACCTCTAACAGCCACTGTATCGCCATAAGAGAGATATCTTTCTTGAACAGCAATGCCCATCACTCCGTGCTACGTAATCTTATTTATTCTCAAACTATTTGTTATTAATTGCAATATAAGTATATACTAAGTATCCATTTATCTAAAGGGAAAGAAATGAAGCAGTGCAGGACTATAAAAATAACCGTGAAAGCTAAAAACATACAAAATGATCTTAATAATCAGTGGTGAAAATTAACAGCTGTTCTGTGAATCTTATAAATTATTACCCAAAATTAAAAATAATCTTCTTACTGTAAGTTATTAGTACACGGAGATAGTAAAATATAGCAGAACCAATATTTTCTCAGTACACTGTATGGGCAGTGCCCAGTGTATGAAAAGATAGGTTCTGTAGGTTTGTTCTTAAGTTGAATTTGTATGTAAGTTGGAACAGGCACATTTACCTATTACCTGTAATAGTCTCTGTAAGTGTGAGTCGTAAGTCAGTCAGGTGTTTGTAACCCAGGGCCTTATAGTAATAGCTTCCATTCCTAAGTGCGAATTGCACATAAATCAGGTGCTTGTAATTCGGGAACTGCCTGTAATATAAAATGGACACATTGGAAAATAAGTTGGTTTTTTTTTTAAAAAAACCAACTCCTTGTTTTGTTAATTTTCTGAATGATTCTTTTGTTTTCAATTTTATGGTTTTTTTTAATAAAACATTTATAAGGCATTGTTTAAATAGTGCTTGCCTTCTACATCTCATCTTAGAACTTACAATATGGAGTGTTTCTTTCTAAGTTTGGATCCGATCCAACATTTTATTCTTTGTGTTTTCAGTATTCTGAAATAGCCCCAAATGTTTTCTTAACAGAAGGGTCCTTCCTTCCTTCTTTCCTTCCTTTCTTCTTTCTTTCTTTTTTCTTCCTTTCTTCTTTCCTTCCCTCCTTCCTTCCCTCTTTCCTTCCTTATCTCTCTCTTTTTTCTTACCAGTGTCACTTTCTCTGAGACATCTTCATCCTTTTCTTCATAGTCAGATTTCCATCAATAATTTTGCCTTCATTAAGTTCATTACACAATATATGTAGAGACCCAAATAGTGGCACTGTCAACATACCCACAATCAGCTATTTCTTCTGTAATTCTTTTTGCATTTGGTTCAAATTTTACTTCCAGCATTATAGTCTTTGTTTGTTGCTGCAATTTTATCTTTGTTGGCCAATTTTCTTTACTGATTACCCATGTTTGAATAATGCCACATAGATTTATTACTGGAATATCATAAGCAATACCTTTCCTGTCAGATACAGACAGATCACATTTTGTTACTGCTACATACAATGAATGTCAGTGTGCAGTGACCAGTGCTGCTCGGCACTGAGTGAGGTAATGTGATCGGTCACACAGCTCTGCACCTATTATTCACATAGAGTTTTGAACTGAAGCAAAATTCCATCTTCTAAAAAGAACTGCAAATTCGACACGTAGCATATGTTAGTGTAAAGGGAGATTCAAATTGTAAGTTCTTTGTAAATGGGCAATGATGATTATGGGCTGGGATAGATGGGATACTGGGGTAATTGTGCAAGAGATGGGACTTGAGCTGGATCTGTGCAAAAGAACTTGGAGAAGCAGAGAGAAAAGACATATAGAAATTATCAGGGTGGTGCCTGTAGCTCAGAGGGTAGGGAGCCAGTCACATACACTGAGGCTGGCAGGTTTGAACCTGGCCCGGGCCAGCTAAAAAAACAATGACAACTGCAACAAAAAATAGCCAGGCACTGTGGTGGGTGCCTGGAGTCCCAGCTACTCAGGAGGCTGAAGCAAGAGAATCACTTGAGCCCATGAGTTTGAGGTTGCTGTGAGCTGTGATGCCATAGCACTTTACTCATGGTGACAGCTTGAGATTCTGTGTAAAAAAAAAAGTATCAAGGAGAATGCCATAAATCAGAAATGACAAAAATCTCTGACACTTCTCTTGTCCCTACACCAGATCTCTGTAATCACACTAATCACCCCAAATCGTCGCTCATGATCTGTGGCTTTCTACTTTTCCTGAGCTTAGGGGAAGTCTCAGACTGCCAGTCAGTAGCTATTTGTATTTCTGCTCTTAAAAACCTTACCTATTGGGGCTGGCAAGGTGGCTCGGATCTACCCTGTCTAAACCAAATTAGAAAAACTAGATGAATATGATAGTACAGGCCTGTAGTCCCAGCTACTCAGGGAGCTGAGGGAAGAAGACTGACCCCTGGAGTTTGAGATTCCTGCAAGCTATGATGCCATGGCCCTCTAACCTGGGGCAACAGAGTGAGATACTTAAAAAATTTACCTATTCATATTTAATACTCATTTTTCCATGAAAAGGCACATTATTTTACTGTGAACATTTAAGCATATATTTACATACTAACAACTCTTTAATATATACATTGTAAAGTATGTTCCAGTGGAAATTATTTTCTATTTGTCACTTGCTTTTAACACTACAGGGTTTCATTATGGTGTTGGTTTCCTTTGAAGGAGCTCAGGACATTCACTTCAGAATCTGGCTCCTTGATATAAAGAACGCTTTGATTTAAAGGCCCTTAGAGATCAACAGGCGCTAGAAGGGCCTTTCCCTTTTACTTCATTATAAAAACAGACTTATCAAACAATCCACTCTTCTTTTTCTTTCTGTCATCTCAATAGATTACAGGAAAAAAAGAACATGAATGCAACCAGATCTGACCCAAATAATTTTAAATATAATACCTGTCTCTCAGATTAATTTCCAAAAGTAATCATTTACAAGCCAATCTGATGATTCTTCCCATCCAGTATGTCATGATCTCATCTTTTTTTTTTTTGAGACAAAGTCTCACTATGTTACTCTTGGTAGAGTGCCATGGCATCACAGGTCACAGAAACCTCAAACTCTTGGGCTTGAGCAATTCCCTTGCCTCCGAGTCCCAAGTAGCTGGGAGTACAGGTGCCTGGCTATTTTTTTGGTTGCAGTTGTCATTGTTGTTTAGTGGGCCCAGGCTGGGCTTGAACCTACCAGCCTCGGTGTACATGGCCGGCTTTCTACCCACTGAGCTATGGGCACCACCTATGATCTCATTTTTGATTATAAAAATACCTTAAAAAAAAAACACTGAAAGGTATTGTAGAAATACTATACATACAGATCATAAAATTACCCACAATCTCTTTAGTGTTTACACTATAGAATTTATCATATTCACTTTTCTAGATGTTTATGAGTCTCTTATTTTCATCTTATTCAACAAATAAATTGCAACACACATATTTGTATGCGATGCATAAATGTCAGGCAATACTTAAGGTGTTATTGATTCATTCCTAACAGTGAGTTTGGTGGACCAAAAAGTATGAGCATTTTAATAATCTTGATATAAATACAATTTCCTGTATAACAGATTTTAGAAATTTGCGTTTTCACCAGTAATGCATATTTTCCTCTATATCTGCCCATATTAGATTTTAATATGGATAAAAAAGTAGTTAATTGAACCAGACTAAACACATTATTTTGTGCCAGTACATTCCTTTAAAAATTACCAAAATAGAAAAAAGAAAAAAAGTTATACATTTTATGCTTAGGGAAACAAGTTAATAGAACTGTGACTAGCAAACCTTAAGGAATCTAACAAAATTTTGTAGAAATAACATCCAAATAAGGAAGGAAGCTGAAAACTATCACATAAATTCTCAGACTTAGAGTATGAAAACTTTTCATAAAAGCTACTCAGTCCTAAAAGTTCTCCCAGTGACTCTTTGGCTACAAAAATAAGTTTGCGTATTTGTACTAATCACATTGAGAGAAGAAAGCCCCAGACTGTGAGGCATAAGTGAAACTCACAGCAACGTAGAACAAGTCAAGCAACCCCCACCACAACATAAATCTGATGAAACTAGTCTTAAGTTTAGAAGGTGAGGCACAAGTGGGACTTCAGTACTTCCACGTCCTCCCCATAGTATTTTTCATCAGAGTTTTCTGCACTGGAAGATAAATAATAACTAGAAAGAGGAACACAAAACCTTTTTGAAGATGCTATGAAAGAAGCGTTCAGGACCCTGGAGAGGGAAAAGCACTGCCATCCACCCTAAGCCCTGGAGTAATAGCTCATCATCTTTCTTTATGCACTGGCGTCTCCTACAATGCACATACACAAATTCATGCTGTCAAATCCTATTAATTCATTTTAGAGTTTCGATTCTATCATAAAGTATATTCTTTCTCAAAAAGTTTTTTAAGATATAAGAAGACATTTCTTACTAATAGAGACTGTATTTTAGCTAGGCTCTAAATAGGAATTTCTGAGAAAGAGATTAAATGCAAGTGAAATTCTTAATTTCGTATATTAAATTAATTGTGTAACAGGTTTCTGGGGATGTCTAGTAATATTTTCTGTTGAGAATTTTTAAGTTTCGTCTTGTCCTCTTGTCTTATACTCTGCATGTGCTTCCATGATAACATTAGGAATTTCAACCCTTGGGACATTGGGGTTCTGCCTTTACCAGGATAAAACACATCCCAGTAAGGTCAGGATAAGGAAAGGAAGCTTTCTTATTTCATCACTGGTATACTCTAGTGGGCCTTATGCTGTGTTTTTTGTCTTCTGGTCTTTGAAATCAAAAGATTGACACAATGTAATATACACACTGAGAAAAAGGTTTTAATCAAGATTTAGATAGTTTCCAGCAAATAGAAAATCTGATCTATTTCAAGTGAGTAGGTAAATGTAACTAATGGTATTAACCTGATAGGTTAATGTGTATTTCAAACTATTCAAGTGGTGCTATATTCAAGAACATAGTGAAACGGTTCAGGGCAACAATCCCATTTCATTCATTGTTATATCTCTGTGGCTAGCAAATTGTGATTCATAAAGTATGTACTTAAACATATCTCTTCACTAAGACTGAAATAAAATAAACACTTAATGGCAGGACTGATAAATCCTGGGAAGGCTATATGGATACACCAAACATAGCAAATTGATTAAATGCTGGACACCGTTTGTTCCAGCCTTGCATACTAAAAGACATGTGATTGATCTAAAATGTAACAACGGTTTCGTGTGAGTGTTTTAATTCCCACCATAAAGATCCTGCCACTTCATTGGGCATATAATTCTAACGTAATCAAAGATCTTTTCTCCTTGCTTTATTTAATCTTTCTATATTTATTTAATCTTCCTGAAGAGCTACAATTGATTTATGTTCAGAGGAAACAATATTGATCACGTATTAATTCTCGGATCTGTGAAGGATATTTGCTTCTAACTTTACTGTGAAGTGGGCTTTGCAAGCTTGTTTTAGTTTTGCCTACTATAATTGCTCCAGTGTCTTTGTAAGCATGTTTTTATTCCCATGATAGAGATGTTGATACTATACTGTAAGGGTTAACAAGAATTCTAACGAGAATTCTAATCTCCTGCAAGAGGAAGTGCTTCAAGGAAACCATAAATAAGACCAGAGACAGTAAAAACTAGTCTTTTATCATTATTCCTACATCCACATAGCCCCCTGCCCTCCTATGTATTTCAACCTATCCTGTACTTAAAGCTACATTCCTTACCTTATTTAGATATACTGTGATATATTGCCCCTCCCCATCAACTAACCCTATATAATTTGTATTTTTCCCTAAAATAAACAGCTTGGCTCAGTCCCTTCCCCAGTGTGTCTGTCTTTGTCTTGTTTGTCTTCCCCTTTCATACGCCGACTCCCCAAACTGCCGCCGCCCGCCGGTCGGGAGGCGGCACTAGACCGTGGATATAATTTTAATAGGAAACCCTAATCTTTCCCTCACAGCTCACATTATGGGGAGCCCCAAAGTTTAGTCTTTATTATCTTTTCCACTTTGACTATAAAGGTCCCGATTTTATCCACTGATTCTTGCCATCTGATAGAGGAGGAGACATGTGAGAATTGACAACTAAAGGTTTTGAAAAAGAGAAGCAAATGTAAAAAACTTTAGCATCTTAAAACATACCTACAAACCAAAAGAGGAGAGAAACAGCCAAATTGCCTTTTTCTTTCTGCTTTATTACTCCAGTTCAATGTTGACTCACATGTTACCCATCTCTAAAATTTGCCACATATTTTTTTATATGTAGCATTTATTTTTCCAAATATTTTCTTTGATAAAGACTAGAATTTGAATTCCAGACCTGCCTCATTCTAACTGTGTGACTTTGGGAACATTAATGTTGTCACTCTGTTTTGTTAATCATGAAATAGAAAATTCTGAGAAATAACCTTCCCAGAGTCAAACATGAGTATTTCAGAGTAATTTCCTCTCTCCCCCAAAGCATCACATTTTAAAATTGCAGATTTGACCAAGAGTAAGAAGCTATTGAATAAATTCAAATTTTAATATGAATTAATTTAGTGAAATTTAGATTATTCAGATAAAGAGGAAATGTGTAAAAATAATGACATCTGTATCACAACCACCTTTGGAAAAGATTATTGCATGCACCTGTAAAGTAAAGAATATAAGAACATTTGCTCTGAAACAGAGGACGTGTATTCTTCCCTTTTCATTGTAAGTTTATTTCACAGAGGCAGCTGTAAAGACTTTGTATATCCCTCAATCCATTTCTAACACAAGTAAGATATAAATTATTTGTAATTTCATAACTATCCATACGCTATTTTTATTGTTGTTTATTACATTTCTGTACCATGATTTATTTCACTACTCTTTACAGATGAATATTTAGATTCCTTATAGTCACTTACCATTTCAGATAATTTTTAAAATGAATATCGATTAACAATCTTTGCCTTCATTTGTCACGCTCCCATATCTAAAGGATAAAACATCTGTTATAAATGCATGCAGGTCAGATTGCTAAACAAGGTTTGTGTATTTAAGCATTGATAGATTTTGCTGAATTACTCTCTCTACACCTTACATCATTTTAAGGTCCCACCAGAGTTAATAAGATTTTCTGATTTTTTGATGCATTTGAAAAAATTGAATGTAATAAATTTTTTTTTAGTCTGATGGAAATGATTTCCTCATGATTGTTTGAAGTTGCATTTCCTTGGGAGGTTAAGTATCTTTTCAAATACATGTGAGACACTATTTATTTGTTCTGAACTAATTAATTATAGTCTGCCATTTTTCTAGTGATTTGTGTAACAATTTTATAAAAACCCTCTAGAAGAATAAGGATTACATAGTTGTTTGTTATTTATTTATATATATGTGTATATATATATATATGTTAGTAAAATACAACTTATCAATGTTTTCTCATGGATTGTGACTTTAATGATGTATCTTAGGTGTTGCTACCATCACCAAAATCACTTAGGTTTTCTCCTACATTATCTTAAAGTACTTTAATAGTTCTTCATTTTACTAGATATGTGATACAATTTGAGGTAATTTTGGTCTAGCATATAAGTTCTGTGCCTAGATTCTTTTTGTTTAGTTGGTTGGTTGATCAGTTTTGGAAATCTAGTTCTTTTAGCACAACTTGCTGAAGAGAATTTTTTTCTATTGTGTCGCTTTTTACTCTATGTTAAAGATCAATAGATAGTTAATCAATTAACTATCCCTTAGTTAATAGACATATAAATAACTATATTTATATGGTTCTGTATTTAGGCTTTTTATTCTATTTCATTAGTCTATTTTTCTATTCTTTTACCAATACCAGACTGTCTTGACTACAGGAACTTTTTGGTAAGTCTTGAAATCAGGTAATAAGAATTCTCCAACTTTATCCTTCAATTTTGTGTTGGCTATGCTGTGTCTTTTGCCTTTGTAATACTTTAAAATCATTTTGTCTATAAATGTATTTGCAAAATAAAGTTCTTGGATTTTAATTGGAATTTCACCACAGACATAGATAAAGTTGGGAAAGAAATTAAAACAATATTGAATTTTCCTTTCTATAAACATGAAATAACCATATATTTATTTAATTCTTTGATTTTCCCCCATTGCAGTGTTACATTTTTCCTCCCATAAATCTTGCACAGATTTTGGTAAGTTTTTAACCTAAAAATTTTAGGGTTTCTTGCTGCGAATGTAAATGTTTAAGTGTTTTAATTTCAATTGTTTATTTCTGGAATATAGGAAAACAATTGATTCTTGTATATTACTCCTATATCCTGGAACTTTTTAGTAATTGCTTATTGTCTCAGGGTTTTTTTTTTTTATTTTGACAGTTTTAGGTTTTCTACATAGAAAATCATGTCAACTATCAAATAAGACAATTTTATTTCTTCCTTCTCAGTATATACATTCAAGTTCATTTTCTTGTCTTAATGCTAGTACTTCCAGGATAGTGATGAAGAGAATGTGGAAAGGGGTCATCCTTGCGTTGTTCCTGATCTTAGTGGGTAAGCATTCAGTTCTTTATTATTAACTATGCTGTTAGCTATAGGGTTTTTGTAGATGTTCTTTATCAAGCTAAGGAAATTTTCCTTCCTTTCTAGTTTACTGAGAGTTTTTATATTATTATTAATCATAGCTGTGTACATTAATGCAATCATGGGGTACAATGTGCTGGTTTTATATACAATTTGAAATTTTTTCATCAAACTGGTTACCATAGCCTTCACAGCATTTTTTTTTTCAATCTCAGATTGTTAGTCTTTTGACTTGGTTTAGTGACTCTTTAAAGAGGCTTCCACCTTCCTAAGAAATGCTGGGAATGGTACATGATACACTGTGAAGCTTAGACAACAGGATTTGGGTGTAGGCAGGCCTCTAAAAAGATTTGCCTAAAATCATTCGTGGGCTCATTAAAGTGAAAGAAAATAGCTTATTTTTATTCCTTCTTACTTATCCTTATTAATCTAGATGGAGATTACATAGGTAGTTACTAGGAGACTAAGGTGGGGAAAGTATCTGGGTTGGGGAAATGAGTTATGTTGACCAATGGGTAGGAAGTTCTAGTGAGACTATAGGAGTAAATTTTCATCATCTATTAAATGCATGGTGGTTACAGTTATTAATAATCTATAGTGTATTTCAAAATTGCTAATAGAGCAGGTAGTGGATGTTCACCACACCAACAAAATGGCAAGTTGGTAGGCGAGGTTAAATATATGTTAATGAGTTTGATTTAATCTTTCTACAATGTATACATACATCAAAATATCACAATGTATATGATGTCTCCCCACAAATACACAATTAATTTTTTGTCAGTTGAAAATAAATAGATACCAAAGCCAATTTACAATTTTCAGGAAAGGTTCTGGAATCAGTATAATTCATTCCCATAGTTTATATCTCTCTCTCCCTCCAGATGTTTATACTCTGTTGAGAACACCTATAGTGAGACAAAACTCTCTACTGTCTGTACAGTATCCTTTAAGTTACTTTTTATCACAATTAGTAACATCAGTAGACTATACAATATCTAAAAATATGACCGTGGGGCTTGAACGACCATTATCAATTTTTTTCTTGCCATTAGAAATCTTTCATGAAACTTTTTTCTGAAACAATTAGTTTCCAAATAACTTCTTTTATTTATTCATATATATATATATGTATATATATATATATTTTTTTTTTTTTCAGACAAAGTCTCAAGCTGTCACCCTCGGTAGAGTGTCGTGGTATCACCAGATCACAGCAACCTCAAACTCTCTGGCATAAGTGATTCTCTTGCCTCAGCCTCCCAAGTAGCTGGGCCTGCAACCCACCAGCCTTGGTCATAATCACTATGCTATGGGAGCAGAGCCACAAATAACTTTTTAGAAAAAAGAAAATAGGAACTCTGTCAATAATGGGATCTGAATTTATGATACTGGATAAAAATAGCTACTCACTTGTCTTTTGTTCACTTTTATGCAAAGTTCAGGAAAAGGGATAATAAACGGACTCCTGTCTCTCTGGAAAGGCTGTGATACAAACTCTTAAGTTTTTTAAACCACAGCTGAAAAAATGGTTTAGTCTGTGCAGAAATTTGACTCAATTAATAATGATTTAACAAATAGAAACAAAACTCATTTGTTATTCACCAAATGATTTTAAAATACAATTATTTCAGAAATACTTTCAGCAACTATCCATGCACACAATGATATGTTCTTGTGCTAAGAAAGGTTTGGCTTGTAAAAGAAGTTGCTGGAAAATTTTAGGGTTACCTTTGTTACTTTTAAAAATAGTCATAGAGAATTGTGAATAGAAATCTAATTGTCAGAACTGCAGATATGCTTAACAGTTTTTTTCATTTCACAACCCTGCCCTAGTTTTTTTTTTTTTTTTCCTAAATGAAGGATAGTAAATCTATGTTATTTAAGATGTCATGTATTAATTGGTTATGAAAAATGCTCAGAGGCTTGTCTGAGACCTGAAGGTTGACTAGCATGGTAAGCACGGGCCCATTTTACTTGCTATAGTCAATTAAAATCCGGGTCTCCTGAGCAGTTTCTGAGCAGAGAACCAACCTGATAGTTCATCATTAGTTCATATCCTAATGACACAAAAACATTCCTGGAGACATTTAATTTTCAGCGCCAGAGGCTTTCTTGATAAAAGCTTTTTAAAAAAAGAATCTAGGAAGTCTTACTTTAAAAATCGGAAATGGCATCACTGCCTGGTAAAATAAGGGGACAATGGCTGAAAGGGGAAGAACAATAATGGAAGTTGTCATCGTTTGACAATACATTTTAAGGGCTACTTGGGACTAAAAGAATTGCTTATACACTTAGAAAAGAAATGACATGGTGGAACTAAGATTATTAGGCCAAATTATGTTGAGCTTTTCAGTTGTTTTTAAAGGCATATCTTCATGTTTATTATTGAAAATGTAACAATTTTAACAATGCTTACTTTCATAATAATGTTGATTCAGAAAGCAAATATTTTAATCATTGTATAAAGGACAGTTTAAAATTCTGTTATGAAAACAATGACGCAAGGAACAAGACCCATCTCTTAAATTTAAAAATGCTTAAAAAATATCAACCCCAAATTATTATGAAGTAAGCTATTGGTGACTGGATTTGTACTCTCTTAATATTGAGAACACAATATGTAGAGCATGCATAATATATGGAGCACATTTTACTCACAGCCCCACGGCTTTTGTCCACTTTAGTTCTCTATGAAATTAATGGGCTAAGTAAAAATATACTATTGACCCCTAAATAATATTTTATGATTGAGCTTAATGCATGAAATGTTATCTGTAGTTTCATAAAAATATACAGTAGAACCTCCATAGGTTGACCATCCAAGGACTTAAAACAAACTAATCAATGCACGGAGGTGGCCAACACAGGACTGGGCCTACCATCCTGACACACATGTGGTGCATGTCCAGTCTATGAAAATTAGATCAACTTAAAGAGGTGGCCAACTGTAGACGTTCTACGGTAATCGAAAAGTACACAAATTACTCTCCTCACAGTCTTGGAATCATTGTCACCTGTCTCTGTTCCTTCACAACCACGCTTTCTTTAAGAAATTATCTCATGCTTACTCTGTAATCCTTCATGTCCAGTCATTCCCTCCTCTTCCAATCCGACATTGGTTCCTCTGACTACTTAAACTGCTCTCATTTCAGTCTCTTGTAACTTCTAGAGCAGTGGTTTCCAACTTTTTTTTTTTTTTTTTTTTATCTCATGGCACACTAGAATCTTAAACTTCCAGGGTGTACTTAAATTATCTTGATTAAAAAAATAAAAAAGAATATACATACTGTGGTTTAAACTTCTTTCAAAAATAATTTATTTAAAGATCATTAAAAATTGTCACCCCATATCTAAGATCATCCCTCGGAACACCAGTTGAAAATCACTGCTCTAGAGGGGAGATAAAATGGACATTTTTATACCCTGATTTTACGTCCTCTTTGTAGGTTTGGACAATGTTGATAGCTCATCACCCTTTTCAGTTTTCTTCTTCCTTAGCAAATGTGACAGGACGCATTTTCATTATAAAGCTCTGTCCTCTGCTAGCCCGTGAGTCTTTCTCTGACACCTCATAGTTAAAAGAACAACAGCTCTAGACAACTACCCTTCTGTGTTTTCTTTACATTACATATCAAAGTTTGAAATTTCATTATGAGTTTATCTTCTGGATTACTGCTCATGTCAGCTCTGGATTCTAAGCTTCATGAGAACAAGATCTTCTTTGCTATTGAAGCCTCAGCATCTATGACAGTGCCTGATAATCACAAAAAAGATTCTGAATAAGCAATGTCTGGTAAATGGAATGAATGGATACTGAGTTCTAAACCTTAAAGTTAAGTGGATATTTTCATTTATATTTCTCACAAGTACCTCAAACTTAAGTTTTTAATACTTAATTTATTTTCTTTCTTCTCAAACGTGATACTTGAAGCCATCTGTAAATTGCGATCATTTAATTTTATCACTTTTTCATATAAAGAAAATAGATCTCCGTAAGTTGACCATCCAAGGGATTATAACAAACTAATCAGTACATGGAGGTGGTCAACACAGGAATGATGTCTTCTGTCAATCTCTAGAATGGATTTTCACCTATTTTAATTCTATTGCTTTTGTTCAAAAGCTCTTACGTCATTGGGTTTTAAACTGCTCTATTGTCCCCATGTCTTTACAACATTCAATCTACCCTCTTCATTTCTATCCATATGAGTTTTCCCAACTAAATCTATTCATTTTAATCATGGGATTGGTTATCCTTCAATATTTCACTAAAGCTTCCATGATAAACAGCCCTTCTCCTGCTGGCTCTGTGAGGGCCTTCCTGACTTCCACTCTTATTCCTTATCATTCTTCTTCATGTGTGTGCTGTTCCATGGAGGTAGTTGCTGTGATCTACTATGTAATTGCAATGTGCTTTCCTAGTACTCTCTACATTCGTATATGCTGGCCTCTCACCTGAATACTCCCTCCTATTCCTTTCCTCCAATTCTTCTGATCATTAATTGCTCATTCTTTAATGACAATTTACACTGAGTCCCTGTACATGTCAGACACTGTGCTAGATGCAGAGCATAGCAAAGAGAAAAAGCCCGACTTGATCTCTGCCTTTCTGAAACTTACAGTGTGGAGTGGGAAAGGCTATCAGAGAGACCAGGGCAGGGGGGAAGGCAAAGCTTACGTAGGGTTGTTTTTTGAAAAGGTAATTTTTCACGATAAAATTCTCAACTCAAGATTTGTCAATTACACTAAAACAGCCTAAAGGCACAAGCAGGATATCATTAATTTAAACTGCATATGATGTTTCACATGAAAATAAAATTTAAAAATATTTCTTTGTTTCTTTTAATTCAGCTTCTATTTGCAACTCTCAATGATTTGAAAGCACATCATGTTAAAGAATCAAGTATGGCTCCCCAGACCCTTTGACTATAGATATGGAAGTAACAAAAACACAAAACCAAACAGAAAGTTCACTGTGTGTGTATCCATACATATGTCTAGTTCTGTTTAAAACCCCTCTAGCATATTTTACTATGTTATTCATATCGTGATAGTTTAGTATATTGGTCCAGAGAACAGATCAACTTTGTTGTTACCATACAGTTTATAAATGTAATTGTTTAAAAAACGATAATTTATGTGGTTTAATTTATAAAACATATATACTTGGGATCTCTAAATGTAATATACTTGCATTCTCATTAGAGTTACCCTCTTCCAAATAGTTCTTGAAAACAATATGTCACAAAGGTTTTATAATTAGTAGATAAAATTATATATGTACTTATTTATCTCTACTTTGAAAGATGCTACAGATCTGATGTGTGTGTGTTTGCTCATTGAACAGTCTATTCTCACATAGACTTATGAATTTCATCATCATAGTCTTACTGATTGCTGGGTCTGTTTCTGGGCTTGGTATGTCATATAATTGTTCTGTTTATTAATTTTGTCACCCACTGATCATTGTTTTAATATTATTTTGAGTTTTTAATGTGTATTGTTTCATCAGAGCAGTTTTATCGCAATTTTTTAAAGGAAAAAAGAAAAGCCATTAGAAATTTAACTGTAGAAAGTAAGACTTAATCTACAATTTAGTTTGGTAAAAAGAAATTCACAGATTAATACTGGGTCTTTCACTCTAAACATCTTAGGTAGATCATTTGTTGAAAGTATTTTTTTCTCGGAGTATAGACTAAGTGTTGAAGTTTTATTCACATGAGAACAACATGATTTTTATTGAAGCTTAAATATTTTACATATTCTGTTGCTATATGAATGTTCTATTTTTGTCATGCTCCTTGTGTTGTGATAGTGTCTCAGCTAATACTTTGTAGTGCCATACTTTCTAGATAGAATTATTTAAATTATTTCAGTGTTGTACTTAAAAATGGATTTCCTGTGGGAAGGTTCAGAGCATTTTTACATCAGTATTATAATATTATCTCTTATATGTCCATTTTCTGCTTAGATATTAGTTTAATAAATGAGAAATGGGATAAATGAGGAAATATCAGAGACATGTTAAATACTTTGTTCTTGGCATTCTGGTTCTATGATTGTAATTTGTACCTCAACAGAAATGTTTGTTTAAAAGCACCCTTGTTTTAGTGATGACTCATTTTGTTAGAATATACAGCAACAAATCTTTCTTGAGGCTATCCAACTTAGAAATCTATAAGTCTTGGTCAAATTGTTTAAATTAGGCCTTATTAAGACAATGAAAACGTTAGTTGAACATGACCAAATCAATGCTACACAAGGAGAAAATATATTTGGTTAATAAAACATATTTGACACAGTAAACTTAAGCAAAGTATGTACATCAGACTAAAATCTAAAATCTCTTACTAGCGCTTCTTAGGCATTCATTTCTAATTTTCTCCTCACCAGTAAATTGGTTCACACTAATAAGCTATTCAGACGTGTTTAATAAGCTAATAAGACGTGTTTAATGTCTTCTTATTCAATGCCTCCATTTCTATGCTTTGTGCCCATACTAGGGTATCCTAAAAAGATGCTTTCTCACTCTCTCTCTCTCTTTTTTTTTTTTTATTAAATCATAGCTGTGTCAATGCAACGCTTTCTCTTTTTCTTTTCTTCTCAATTCCCCAATGACTTTAATTGTAGATTATCACTCAATTATTTAGGATGGTGATTTTGGAATGCTTTTGATTGTTAAAGATACTTTTAATTCACTGCATCTATAAACTATCTACAGTATTTTCTCATCATCATAATAAAAAACAAAAAAACAACAAAAAATAAAACAATGGTTTCTGTGCCCCTGCCTGGGTGTGTACCCAGCAGCTCACTGTTCTCTGTAACTTTGGCCTTTCCTTGTCTCTCAAAAGCATCATCAAAGAGAATCAGTAATCTGAGTACAATGTCAAGTGGCTGAATCTATATGAATGTGGGGTTTCTAAGTGAGTAGAGAGAGAGGGAAGACCATAATATGTATATTTGAGGAAGTAATGGGTACATTACTTCCAAATTTGATGACTTCTCTATTTTCGTAGACCCAAGAAGCTCAATAAAACTAAAGTAAAAGAAACCTGAAGAAAATTCCACCAACATGTATTATATTTAAATTGATCAAACAAGTAATAAAGACAAATAGGCATAAGATTAGTCAGAATAAAAAATAAAAAATAATATAAAAAGGAACAAAGACAGGGAATAAGGATAACAACATATTTTTTGTTGATAACAATACAAGTAAGAAAATAATTGAGCAAATCTTTAAAGCATTACACATACTAAAAGAAGAAAATAACAACCTAGAAAACTACACTTATTGAAATTGGCTTTTAAAAGGAAATCAAACAGAGGCCTGCTCAATCAGACATGCAAAAGCTGAAGTAATTCATCACTCACACACAAGAATTTGTTCATGCTGGTAAAAAAAAGATGATAGCAAGAAGCACAGAACTATACAAAGGACAAATATTTTGATCTTAGGTCTTTTTAATGTAACATCTTTCCCTCTAATTATTTTTATAATAAATCGTAAGACTCAGTTAAATTTCTTTTTTTGCTGTTGTTGGTTCAGTTTTATTGAGGGTACAAAGAATTAGGTCATACTGTTTGCATTTGTTAAGTAAAGTCCCTCTTATAATTGTGTCTTGCCCCAAGGGATGTGCCATAAATCATAATGTTTAATTTCTTTAGGAAATAATGTTTTAAGCAAAAATGACATTGTATGGAGGAGTTTGTGATGTGCAATTCTCACGCATGGTGAGAATTGCAAAACAATGGCTTGGAAGAAATGGAAGTATACTCTTAGAAGATATTATAATATATGTGAAATACATAGATTCGATATCATTCCACATCTATACAGTATCAGACTATATTGTAAAACATTGTGTTGCTATAGTAACCACTAAAATTATAGCTAATAATTTATATCTAACAAATTAAAAGAGTGATAACTACTAACTATAAAGGAAATGAATTGGAGTCATAAAAAGTTCAATTACTAGAAAGGAAGATGTAAAATAAGGAAATAAGAATTTTTCCTCTAAGAAGGAGAAGAAACATAGAGGGTGATTAAAAAACAAGAAGCCACAACAAAATCTATAGATTTCTCACAACATCAATCAAAAGCCTGTCCTACATTTTTTATAGACATTGAAAAGCAAATTCTAAAATCTGTAAGAAAATACAAAGCACATCAAAAAGTCAAAATAACTGTAACATAACATATTCGGAACATAACTTATTCGGAACATAACTTATTCAGAAAACTTGAACTAACTCATTTTAAACATAAATGTGTTTAAAACATATTTAAAAAGGGAAAACCTAAAACTATGAAGCTTATAGAATAAAAATAAGATTAGAAAAATATTTTAGATCTGTTGTTGGTCAAAAAATCAACAAAAAAATCGAAAAGACCATAGAGGCATAATTCATAAAAGAATTAATAATGGTGATTTATCAAAACTAAACATGTCTGTTTTTTGAAAGGCAAAGCTAAGAGAATGAAAAGACAAACCATATACTGGGAGAAAATATTTGCAAGACAGATCATATGACACAGGACTGATATATATATATTAAGTAAAGTTTTTTTCCAAACAAAATAAGAAAATAAATTCATTATAAATGCCTAAAATATATGAACAGAGTCATCCTCACAGAAGATGTACAGATAGGAGATAAGAAAAGATTTTCATTAGTTAGTAAAGAAATGATACATCAACTTTCTGAGATAACATTACAGTGTAGTGAAAAGACTAAACTTAAAACGACTGATCATGTCAGGAGTTGGCCAGTACATGGGAGAGGTTAGGAACATAGTCTGGCAGTTTCTACTAAGTTAAACATGCATCTATTGTATGATCTAGACATTTTACTCCTATATATAGCCAAGAGAAGTGAAATCAAAATAAGTGACTGGATAAACAACATACAGTATTTATATACGTCCACACGATGGAACACTACTTAGCAGTGAAAAAGAATTGAATATTGACGCATGCTACAGTAAGAATAATTCTCAACATAATTGTTCTGAGTGAAAAATTAAAAACATTTGATTTGATTCCATTTACATTAATCTCCAGAAAATGCAAACTAATCTATTGTGACAGAAAACTGATCCATCATCTATGTGAGGGTGGGAGGAGCGATAAGGGCCTGGAGGTCGAGATCACAAAGGGGCTTGAGGAAGCTTTTGGTGCTTGCTGATATCTGCATCATCTTGATTTGGTTCATGATTTTATGGGTGTTTACACATGTCAAACTTATCATTTGTACGCTATAAATACCTGTAGTTTGTCAATTATACCTCAATAAATTTGTTAAAAATATCCTGCATATACAAAGTAGTCCTTGACAGCTCCAAATTAGATATTTATACTACCTGATGGAAAAGATTGAAGACAAATAATTAACATGCATTTAATTATTTAACTTTATTTACTTTATTTAACTTTATAGTAACTTTATTACTCCCAGAATGCTTGTCTGTGGAATCACAACAATAAAAGGTAAGATTTTTCTTTGTCGAAGTATTCACAAATCTGGAGACTATGAATTATACTGTATCAACTGCATAATCAGTTTAATCCAAGATTTAATCCTGTGAATGACTGTTTATGTACGTATGTTATGTTACCATCTATTTAAATGTATATTTACAATGTAGGAAGTTTAGTATACTGCGGTTGTTTTTGGAATGTAAAGAAATTATAATTATAATGTGAGAGTTAATATTACTGATATTATGAATATAATATTTGTGGGACATAATAGCAGTAATATGTGCCAAGTGCTATCCTGAATTCAGAAAGTTTTTTTTTTTCAGTAGCTCATGATGCAATTTAATTTAAAAAAAAGTTTAAATTGGGGGATTTTAATTTAAAAAAATCACTCTGCTGTGCTGAGAATAGGATTATTAAAATTGCAATAGAGTAGAAGGAAGACTCACTCTTGACACTGCAGTTAATTGCCTTGTATTCCAGGTGAGAAGATGGTGATTTGGTGAGGGAACCAATATAGATCTCCGGATAAGTATAGGACGTATTTCCAATGGAGAGCTGAGAGGATTTTCTGAGGCAATGGATAAAAAAGAATAAGGAAAAGCAAGAAACGAAGGGTGATTTTTTAAATTTTCTATTTGGGTAACCAGATAGACCTCGGTGCTACATTCTACCTGTGTAAGAACAGTTCTGGAGGACCACACACAAGTATCTTGAAGGTCACTGCCAGCCTCCTATGTGCTAGGTATATCACTGAGGTGGGATTTTTAATTGATATTTATCTAGACTAGACTTGGAAATATCAGTTTAGAACTGCCTTGTAAGAGAGTGTATTCCTAATTTCAAATTAAATTTTAGGTTTATCTGTGCTCCTTTGGGGCACACTTATTTCTCAGTAATGACCCAAATACATTGATTCTAATTTATCTAAGTAGCAGTTTGTAGATTTACTATTAATAAATTTCTAGAACTTGGTGGATATTAGGCATCTTTTATCTTTTAAATACACCTTAGATTATTTGAAAATAGATAATATTTTATAATTTAAATTCTGATATGAACTAAAGTGAAAGAAAGATCATGATAGCACCCCAAACCATATACTGCTACCTGTGTCGGAAAAATTTTATTACAGCTATGAAATAATTTTACCAGTAGGTGCCAGTCTCAGCCCATGAAACTGAGACTCCTTAGTAAATTCCATTCTAAGGATTTCTCTTTTAAAAAAGTATAGAAGAGCAGAGATTTTCTGTCAAGAAAAATGGCTATTAATGAAATTTGAAAGCATAACACAATACAAGCATACAACTTGTAAGGGTAATCATTTCTTCCAGATTTTTTATGTTGATAGGAGAAAATACTGTCCCCATAAGATAGGAACCAGGAATAAAATGAAAACAAAAAATAAAAACAAAAACTATTCATGCGACACTTATTGACATGATTTTATCTATTCACCTTTCCTTTTTTTGATGAATGTGGAATAAAAATATATCATACATTAAAACCAAGAGGAATGGGTTTTTCTGTATGAAATTGTACTAACTTAGGGTTCCTGAATTAGACAATGAGGGGCCCAGTTGGCCTCTGACTGTAACTTGTGATATTTTTCTGAAAAAAGTGTATCTATTCCATGTACAATTTCACAATTTAGCATAATCCTTAGATCATCTCTCTGTAAGCAGCTCTATACGCCCATTTCAATACGGAATCAGCTGCTACTCACTCTTGATTAGAAAAAAATTGTACTTGTGACCACATATTGAATCACAGATGTGATTTAAAAAATTTCTTAAATGAATTAATGAATTATTCTAGGACATAATTCTAGTATCCAGATTACTGATGCTTTGTGAGCATGTTACAGTGTTACAAACTTTTCTTTGCCCATTAAACTTGTAAAATTATACTGGCCAAAGCTTAAAAGGGTGGTGCAATTAAAATGAAAAGCCTCTAGAACAAGGAATTTATTTGCTTTAGGAGATGCTGACGCAAATTTGGATAAAAGCTATATTTGGAAAATATGTAGAGAAAACACCCACGCAAGAGGTGTTAGTTTTATACACAAAAACACTACACACCCCCATGCATAAAAGTACACGTATCACTCGCCAAGCTGGTTTTCCTTAATAAGGAGGGGGATAGTAAAGCCCAGGATTGGCAGATCATAAGGCTGGCACTCTCTTTTCAGCACATGTGAGGAGCTGTGTGGATCTGTTGAGTGACCGTGGAGCATGTTCACACGTTGAAAGAACTCGTCCTCATTAAATAAAAGATCCCTACCCACGGGCGCCGTTATATGTGACCCAAGAAGAGGCAGCACAGAATGAGAACAGGGAATAGAAATTAATTTGCATATGCCAAATTCTCCAAGCAATTTTCTTAGCCCTTTATTTTTGCATATAAGATAGAGTAAAAATTAAGAGAAAAATATGCTTCTTGATATGTAAAAGTGACTAAACGACGACCACTGAAATACGTTGAAAAAGAGTGTCAACTCAGAACTCTACAAACCGCAATTTCTCACAGATAGAGAAGAGGTTATGCCCTCTCTGCTTTAATAATAAGTGGAAAACATGTTCATATGGAAAATAAAAACAAAACAGAGAAAAATCAAGCAAACTATCAACAAAAAATTTTCAATCAGTGACCTATTGTGTAATTTAAAAAACAGGAATGTGCGGGGTAAATGGTTTAACTTTAGGGGCACCACGGGTCCTGGAATCAGCTGACTGCCACTGAAAGTGGGCAGCTAAAGTCAGGTGAAATTCTGAAACGAAATAAGGCATTACATGGTGACCTTTAGGGGAGCAAAGACTTACTTTTATTTTTCTTCATTTTCACTTTTATTTTTTCTCGATTTACAATACTTTACAGTCTTTGTTTTTCAGAACACCACAAAGAAATTTCAAAGAGGATAGAGAAGGTAGACAAATGAAAATAGTAGGACATAGTCAGGAAAATACAATTAATTTCATTGAAATTCAATTTCCTATCTTCTGCCTCTCCAGATGTAAAATATGAAGAGAAGAACAAAGGAAACCAAACTCCAAATTAATTCAGTGTTATCAACCTTGCTGTGATGCACATTTTTCAACCTCTTCCCAACAGAATGTTCTTCCACCTGTGGTTTTCTGTGGACAAGCTGCTGTTATCTCTTTCCCAGACCACTGTTGTTATCTGTGGAGTGGCAACCCTATTTCTACTGTTGTTCTTCTCCAAATGTTTTTTTCACACAGCTGAGTAAATACTTGTCAGTGGAAAGCAAACCCTCTGTTTATACCCTGCATGAGCAGCCCCATGGGCCTTACCCTGTTCATGCCCACCACTTCCTCCACACACCTGCCAAGCCCCACCATCCCTAAGGTGAGGTCCAATGAACTTCTTCAGCTCCTTAGCCATTTCAAACTATAGATTTTTTTCTTTAGGACCTATAGACTTACTGTATAACTCTACATGGAACATTGGTGACCCCTAGTCCACAGTAAGAATTAATTTCATACCAGGATCCAGCATCTGAGCATGTGTATGGATGTGTAAGTGGAAATGAGAGTCTTACAAACAATCCTTCTTCTCTTTACCATATGTGATACACTGGAGTTGTTCCACTTGATTTTATTTTTGAATGCCTGGTCACAACTCAATTGATTTTATAAGCCACGACTGTATTGAAACCCAGAGTTAAATTACATTGTTATTTTTACTCATAATATCAACGAGTTATTGCTATTCCTTAGATCTCCAATACTGGCATATACTCAGGAGAGTTGAACCTCACCACCCAGTCTAGAATGACCTCAGAGGGACAAAGACTTCATATTATTTTTCTTCATTTTCATTTTCATTTGAAATCCCATATTGAATCATAGTTAAGTATGGATGACTTGTTCTGTTACTGTGTTCCAGTAAACTGTGTAATATTTCCAGAAAGGGGCTGGAAATCTGCTTTATTATTTTGTATCCAGTGTCTTGGGTTCAGCCTGACACACAGCACAGGCCATCAATAACCTCTTACAGCTCTTCTCAGTGTGTAGTGGCTGTAAAATGTCATCTTGCTATCAGTTTTCCCAAATCAAATGTGACCAGAATGCTGGTGGTGCAGGAAGGCTGAAAAAAACTAAACGCTCATTGAACAACTAAAAGCAAAACTCAGGACTCAGATTTTTCTTATTTGTTTCAAATTATCCTATTAGTTTTCTTTAGATACTGTAATGAAATGCCACAAATTGGGTGGTTTAAAACAACGTAAGCTTATGCTCTTCCAGTTCTAGAGTCCAGAAATCTGAAATATGCATCACTGGACCCAGATTAGATTTTGAAAGGGCCGTACTCCATCCTAAGCCTCTGCAGAAGAATTCATTTCAACCTCTTCCAGCTTCTGGTGACCGACTGCTGGCTTTCCTTGACTTGTGTCTGCATGGTGCTAACCTTTCGCTTTACCCATACTTCACATTACTCTGTGTATATCAGATCGCTCACTTGGCTTCTCTCCTATAGAATGCAATGATTACATTGAAGGCCCTCCTGTATAATTCAGGATAATCTCCCCAGGGCAAGATCCTTAATTTAGTCACAGCTGCAACGACCCTTTTAGGGAGGTTAATATTCACAGGTTCCAGAGGTCAGAATGTCTAGAGTCTTTGGTGGATCCATTGTTGCACCTACTGTTATTATCAATTTATTTTGCATTGGGATCAAACATCTGTGCTCATCAAGGTAGTACTTTTTGGTTATTTGACACTGAATTATTCTTATTAATAAGGGTAATTCAGAAGTACTTAAGAAAAATTTTCTTTTTTTTCAATAGCTGGTTTTCATTGAAGAGTAGTAAGGATTTTTATTAAAAACAGTAATAACTAAAATTAGAGATCCCTCTTAATTCTAGGGGAAAACCTCACAAAATAAAAAAATTAGGTAATTTGAGAATGAGGTAGAACCCAAATGATACTTAACATTCAGCGACTCAACCTCCTCCCACCTTCATGTTGTTTAATTGAATTGTCATGGCATGGTATTAACAGAGTATCCATATTCAATTCTAATTCTAAGGCTTAAAACACTTATTCAGCTAAAATATCATTAAAATATTTATATATTTGACACCAGAAAGAACATAGCCCCAGAATTGAGGTATCTTGTTCCTATAAAGGAGGGCAAATGATGCTTAAATGAGAAGGTCAAGAAAACAGATTAAAGCCAATTATCCCTGAGTAATAAGAAAAGGTCCATAATTTAATGAGTTTATTTAGAATATGAACATAAACAAATGAATTTAAAAATAAAGACCTGGGAGAAGAATTGAAAGTTCTGATATATATTATGTAGGGAGATGAAGATCAGAGAATGGATCTCAATAGTACTAATGCAGAGGGGATGTCCCCAGCCACCCCAGTGCTCATCAGGGGTTATCAGATATTACTCACACTTTGTGAGATTTGGTCTGCCACACAGAGTGGTTTAATCATGCTCACTAGAACTGCATTTAAACTTTATAAAGCCTATAAATAAATAAAAATCAGTAATTGGAAGTACCTTTGTACATAGGGAAACTGACAACATATACAGAGGGTGCCAAAAAATGTATACCCATTTTAAGCAAGAAAAAAATTGTATTACTTTCCATACTCAATATATCTTGGTAATGTTTGTTATCTTGTGTCATGTATCAGTGTCTCTTGTAATGGCAGAAGTTACACGTGACTTAAGCACTACAATTTTAATATAGTTTTTCCTTTCTTAAAATGTGAATGCATTTTTTTGGCCATCTGTTACCTGTAAAGTAGCATCAAAATTTTGATGCCTAGATTGGGTGATGCCAATAGAGCAGTATTTCTTATCCCTGTATAACTGTCTGAGCTCCTTACACATTGCATGAGGAGCTGTGTCATTGATCTATGGGCTTTACAATTTATTTCAATGAGTTAGGATGTACTGAAATAAGAAAAGGCAAGGGCATGTATGGCTTAAAACATTATTTGCAGCAGACTATTATTGTCCACCTAATATCCATTCTCCACTTCTTTAGAATATAATTTCCATTTTATCTTGCAGGAGCAAGAGGGCAACCAAAAATTCACATTTCAAAAACTTCCTGAAGCTAAGAGTGATGTGTGCCCAAATTCTATTCAGGGAGAAGCAAATAAAAGTGTTGTGGGGCATTTCAAGGAAGGCGTTGGAGGAGCTGAATTTCAGAAAGATGGTTTTGCTTTCCTCCTGTTCTTGCTGTCTGTAATACGCATCCAATGATGGAAACTGTAACGCGTCTGCTGGACTTTATGGTACCCTTTGAGAAGAAGGCCATGCAATGCAGGTGATAAAACAAAGATAGTGATGACGTCTTTGTTTTATGGGAGAGAAAAATAAGCATTTGATGTATTTAAGACTTAATGAAGAATTAATTAAAAATAAGCATTTGATGTAATTAAGAATTGTCTTATGTGTGGCTGCACCTAATCCTTTCCCAACTGACAAATTATTGTGTTAGTACTTGTGTCACTGTGTCATTGACGAAATTTACTCAAAAATTTATTCTGTAGCAAAAGGTCGGCATACGTAGTACTGTTAAAACGTGTGCAGATCAGTAAATATTGTCAAAATCTCAAAAATACATATCATCTAACTTTAGGGAAGTATTTACTCTAAAAGTTAAATTATCTTATTTTTGAGCATAAACTTTACCATTTGAATTAATTACCTCCTCTTCTAAAGATCTTATACAGGTTAGATTTTATTGCATTTGCAGTTGAAAATTTTCCGTGGCCATTTTATCTTTCTTGATTTCAAATGTCACCATCTAAATCCCCCATCAGCAGTTCATGTTATGTTTTGAGTCATGTTTCATGCCTAAATTGTGATAATGAGGAAAGCACTCTATTAATATGGCAAGAAGTTGGAGGGAGTGGTTAAGCATTTTGATTTTACATATCAGATGCAAGGTATAGCTGCTTTGGTTAAAGGATAGGTTGTCCACAGGAAGGTAAAAGTAACTTTTATCTGTCACGCGAATTCATTTTTATGATAATTCTCTGATTTCTTATTGTCAATCTAATTTAGCCTGTTGGTTAAGTTCATAAATATCCTGCTCAATATATTTAATATGCACTTTTGTTCTAAGTAGAAATCTATCACATATATGAGAGAGATTTCCTTATATCTCCATAAACCAATTCTCTTGGCTCAAAGGTAAAATTCTGGGTCATAGTTTTCAGCTAAAGAGATATTTGTAAAAAGATGTCTCAAGTTCAATTTTTCTATTATCTTTATCAAGTTCCAGAATTGTCAGATTTCTATTAAATTCAGACTGGTTGCAGCGGGAAGTTGGGGCGAAGGAGACGACATTTTACTTGAATTTGTTGGTATAGGCTGGGGGGTGTTCAGACCATAGATTCTGGTTCATCTCCATGGCTATACTGAAGAAATCTTGCATCATAATGTTAATCTAGGTTACAAGGCATATTGAGAATGTCATAGTACTGTATTCAAAAGTCTGTATTCTAAGTGGAGAAGTCACTACATAGATTATTAAATGTCATGAATTGTGTGTGTATTAATCAAGATGATAATTATGTTACCCTAACTTTGCAATGTAGATAAGCTACACAGCAGTGTATTTAAAGTTGTATTTTATATTTGTATTTCATTTGAATTATGATTTTGTCATTGATGCTTGTGTATCCTGAGCTTGGGGATCATTTAAGACATCTCTGCACAATATTGGCTAATCACTTATAATATAGTCTTAAAAATAGATTGTGTTTTATAAATTTATTTGGAAGAAAGCTATTAGGAATATCAAAAACAATGTCTCACACACCAAAAATTTTAAATATACCTTAGTTATACCATGACAGAATATTTGACCGATTTAATAGTTGAGACCTATAATATTAAAAATTCGTGTAAAATTAATAACATGAAAATTAAATAATACATTTTAATGCATGTGAATGTAATATCACTCAGCTACTGATACACTTGCTTGATGCAATATCTTCAAATATATATCCAGAATGTTTCAACATTTTCCTCAAAAAAAGAATGGAAAGCACAAATCTCATATGTGAAACACTGTTACTTGATAATTACCGGCAAATTAGTTCACTGTGGAATATGCAGTGAATACACCAAGGGCTCAGATTCAGACAACTTAGAATACGCACAATATTTTCCTATATAAAGAAGTATATAGAACATGTTTGAGAATCATAAGATAGTACACACAAAACATTTCACACCGGGTTTAGGAAGTGCTCATTCAGAAGCACCCATTTGTATCAATAAAATTCACAATTTGTTTGATGTTATAAAACATTCATTTACATAACAACTTCAAAATGTCTTTTCTTAGTGGATGGTTTTAAAAAAATGTTTATTGTGTTAGTTACTTCAGGTATCATAAAAACGAAAATAGTTTTACATGTTTAATTGTAAATAACACTTTTCCAATTGCTATGCCATTCTACAGTCCACGGAAAGAAAGCTTTAATGTCCCCTTAAAAATTTAAACACGCTACAAATAGCTGATCAAGTCAGGCTGCCAGATGCAAACTGGGTACTGTAATAGGGATAGAGGAAGAATTGGATGGAACGACTTACCAATCACACATTTAGGAGATATGGGGAAAATCCTATCAATAAGCCAAATTTGATTTCCAGTTAAGGACAGTCCTATTTTACACAGGTCATTTCTAAACACAAGATCCTGGAGAGAAATGAGTATTGCCCTATGGACTAACACATAAGTCACTGTCGCTTCATAGTAATTGCACTGTAAACAGCAAGATTTGTATTGCCTGTATTGCCTTACTTTCACAAAGTAAATAAAGGACCTTTTATATCTGGAATCTTGTCTATACTGTTGTTAATATGGGGGCAAAGACAGACGTTTTTGATGCAGTTTCATTTTGACAGATACACCGTAGTATAATAATACACTAGAGTATAGAAGTCATTATTGCCCAGGCAATTATGCAGAAGTAATTCTTCTTAATTAGTTTCAATTAGTTTCCATTATCCTTTACGAAGCTGTTGCCTGTGTATTGGAATTTTATTTTTAATTTTGGACAATAACCCAAAACATTAGTTTTAAGGAGGCAACTCTAGTTTTGCTCTACCTGTCTAAGATCATGTAAAGAGTACCCTGGAAAATGTTGGCGCTGACTATCCCCATCAGTACAGAGCTACTGGCAAATTACCAGATGCTCTGTGCATAATCATTGTGGGTATCCAGTTGACTCCATATTTTTCCTTTCCCAAGTCATTAGCAGATATGAAAGAACATTTCCCCAAACATATTAAGACTAAGAAAAGCTTCTCAGTGTGCTTTTGCTACTCTCTTTACCTGTCCACACGGAGAGAAGTCGAAAGTGGGACAACTTACTCTGCCTAAACACAAATGCTTCAGCTCTTAGCCCCCGGAAACATCGGAAAGAAAAAATACTGGTATTTTAATGTGTATAGAACTCTCTTTCCATTTCTATTATCTACTATCATACGTTACTCTCCCTACTGGATTCTCTACTAGTCCTTCTAGCATCCCCCTTCACTAGTGAGTAGATTTATTTACATTTTAATTTTATTTTGAAAGATTAACTCATAGAAAGTGGAAAAGGTTTGCATACCTTGTGTATATATTTTTTCCATTTTCTTCTGACTCTTCTTTCCTTGTATTACATGACTTCTTCCCATAATCTCCTAAACTGTTCTTTTATAATCTGTGACTCTTTAGGTGTTTTTGCAATCTCTCTATATTTATATATATATGTTCTTTGGGGGGAAGGCACCAAATAGTACATTAACTTTTCATTTTCCCTGATGTCTATTTTAGTTTAGAACATGAATTTGTTTCTTGATAACCAGTTAATACTTAATGTCTTCAGGGTTTTGCTTTATGAATATAACATCTGTGATGGTTCATTTTAGGTCATGACCTGACTAGATTAAAGAATACTCAGATATTTGGAAAAGCGTGATTTCTGGATATGTCTATGAGGATGATTTTGTGTATCACTGAGGTAAGTAAAGGTGATCTATCCTCATCCAATACAAGTGAGCCAAGAGGTTGAGGTACCAGATGGAACAAAAAGCCGGAGGTGAGGTGAACACTGTCCTTATTCTGGAGCTGGGAAAGCCTTCTGCCCTTGGACATTGTAATCCCACGTTCTCTGCACTTTGGACTCAGAAATTGCACCAGTACCCTCCAGGTTCCAGGCCTTGGCTTCAGACTGAGAGTTGCACCACTGGCTTCCTTGGTTCTCCAAGGTACAGGAGGCTTATCATGAGACCTCTCAGCCTCCAAAACTATGTGAGCAAATTTCCTCAATAAATCTTTCCTTTTATATCTATCTATAGTCTATCTATCTATCTCCTTCCTATTTGTTATGCTTCACTAAAGAACCCAGACTAATACAGTATTTGGACAGATGACAAACTCAGAGGCAACATACTAGTTAGTGATAATCCACAATCTCAGTCTTGGAAAAGGTCTGGTTATCCATTTTGCTACTCTTCCATATGTCATCTACTTAATTACGCAATTTAATTTCCACTTAACCATAGACAGTCGGCACAGGAAAGATGAGAATCACAGTAGAGTGGGTGGTGTGGGGGGATGACTGTGCGATGATGTCTAGAGTTCATCTGAGCTTCTGCTTTTCATTCTTTTTTTTTTTTTTTGAGACGGAGCCTCAAGCTGTCCCCCCTGGGTAGAGTGCCATGGCATCACAGCTCACAGCAACCTCCAACTCCTAGGCTCAAGCGAGTCTCCTGCCTCAGCCTCCCAAGTAGCTGGGACTACAGGCGCCTGCCACAATGGCTGGCCATTTTTTGGTTGCATCCATCGTTGTTGTTTGTCGGGCCCAGGCTGGGAATTCGAACCCGCCACCTTAGGTGTATGTGGCTGGCGCCCTAACCGCTTGAGCCACAGGCGCTGAGCCAGCTTCTGCTTTTCAAATCTCTATTTTGTTATTTTTTGAGACAGAAGAAATTAACTAATCATAACATCCAAATGACGTGGCTGGGTTTTCTTAGTTCATATTGCTAAAGTGAGTTGTCCGTCAGTATTTGTGAAAGATAACAAATAACAAAGTGTGCTCAACTAATCTGAATTGAGGAGGAGCGAGTTTTTTTGAAATCCTTTTGAAATGACTTCAATTAGCATTCTCCTATTTTGGTCTGTTATTCCTTGTTTGTTTGTTTGTTTGTTTGTTTTCACTTCCTCTATGTTAAATACTGGAAAATAAAATAGATAATGATAGGGATTCAGAAGGAACGATAAAACCTACAATCAGTAGTAGAAGTATTTTTGTTTGCCTATTGGTTATTGAGAAAAAAGGTACATTTTAAAATACCTAGTATTTATCAGTTGTCGACTTTGTGCCACACACAGTATGAATTTTTGTTATTAATTCTCACAATAAACCTCTTAGGTTAAATGACTATTATCCCTACTGTGTGTCATGAGGAAAATGATGTTAGAAAGGTTAATATCAAATAGGTAGTAAGTAATTGCAATAGGAAGAACGATCCATCTCTTTGGCAATACTGTGGCTCTTTACTGGCCTAGGTAATTTGGAACGGTTTGGAAAATGTGGCACTATTTCCACATTACAATTTGGAAGATCAAATTAAGTCTTTTTGTAAATCAAATGTAGGTGTAATTATTAACTCTGTACCTGTAGGTGGTTGTGTGTTCAGATAAGAGAACATATATTTTTTGTATCTGAAATGGGGACTTCTCATTTGGATTGTCTCAGGAACAATCTTTTGTCTCTCCTCCCTCTCTTCCTGGTAATACTACGGTGAATTACAGGTGACCTTTCTTTTCAGTGATATTTTGTCATTTGCTTTACCTTCCCTCACGTACTTTGTGCAACACGCAGTTAGCGGGAAAATATATTTATCTGGGTGACTTTATGAGAACGAGACATTGCTAATATAACTCATTTGTCTTCTGAGAACATACATAACACAGATATACCCATGTCAATTTTTTTTATTAAATCATAGCTGTGTACATTAATGCCATCATGGGGTAAAATGTGCTGGTTTTATATACAATTTAAAATGTTTTCATCAAATTGGTCAACATAGCCTTCATGACATTTTCTTAGTTATTGTGTTAAGACATTTATATCCTACACCTAGTAAATTTCCCATGTACCCTTGTAAGATGCACCGTAGGTGTAGGTGTGGTCCCACCAATTACCCTCCTCCCACCCATCCTCCCCTCTCTCTCCTCTTTTCCCATATTCTTGGGCTATAATTGGATTATACCTTTCATAAGAAAGCTATAAATTGGTTTCATAGTAAGACTGAGTACATTGGATACTTTTTCTTCCATTCTTGAGATACTTTGCAAAGAAGAATATGTTCCAGCTCCATCCATGTAAACGTCTCTGTAAAAGAGAATATGTTCCAGCTCCTGAGTACATTGGATACTTTTTCTTCCATTCTTGAGATACTTTGCAAAGAAGAATATGTTCCAGCTCCATCCATGTAAACGTCTCTGTAAAAGAGAATATGTTCCAGCTCCATCCATGTAAAAAGTCTCTATCTTTCTTTCAGGCTGCATAATATTCCATGGTGTACACATACTACAATTTATTGATCCATTCATTGGTCAGTGGGCACATGGGCTTCTTCCATGACTTAGTAATTATGAATTGGGCTGCAATAAACATTCTGGTACATGTATCTTTGTTATAATTTGATTTTTGGTCTTCTAGATATATACCTAGTAGAGGAATTGTAGGATTCAATGGCAGCTCTATTGTTAGATCTCTAAGTGTTCTCCAAACATCTTTCAAAAAGGAATGTATTAGGTTGCATGCAATCCCTATTAAAACTCCACTGTCATACTTTAAATATCTCCAAAAAATAATACTTCATTTTGTATGGAATCAGAAAAAAAACCTCGAATAGCCAAGACATTACTTAGAAATAAAAACAAAGCAGGAGGAATTACGCTACCAGATCTCAGACTATACTATAAATTGATAGTGATCAAAACGGTATGATACTGACACAAAAACAGAGTGGTAGATGTGTGGAACAGAATAGAGATCCAAGAGATGAACCCAGCTACTTACTGTTATTTGATCTTTGACGAGACAATTAAAAACATTGAGTGGAAAAAGATTCCCTATTTAACAAATGGTGCTGGGTGAACTAGCTGGCAACCTGTAGAAGACTGAAACTGGACCCTTTTTGATTTTTTAAAGCAAATAAGCCACTTGCTAGCGTCTAACCAGCTATAGCATACAGGGTGTATGTTATTCCAATGATTTCTAGTGATTACTATAACCCAAAATTATTTCTTATCCTTGAAATTATCTTACCAGGTAGCTCACAGAACACACACATTTGTACATATACACTATTTCTCGTGTTCCTTGTGCTAAACAGAACAACAACAAAAAATACACCAGAAGAAAATAGTTTTGGTAAATAAATTATTTGCTGAAATAGTCTATTAGGAAAAACAAAACAAAATGATAATGTTAATTGTAGAATATGTAGGCATTCAGGAAATGGTATACATAAGGATGGTTGATAAATGTTCACAAGATATAATTGCAGCTCTGAGTCAGTAGCATTGGGCCTCTATTTGGCTACTGAGTTAAAGTCTAATTAAATCCCACATTTATTCATTCAAGAAATGTGCACTGAGATTATGTCATATGACCTTAAATTTGTAAGAGTATAAGGATATAATTAGGAAAAATAAAGGCATGGTCCCTGTTGCAAATTGTTTACAGTCAGCTGAGGGCGGACAGCTTACAGAAAGTAAACTGCAAACTATGGTCAATGTCATGGAAAGAGAAATGCAGCCAGGAGGAAATAATCTAGTTCAGAAGGTCAGGAATTTTGATTAGAGGAAATGATTTTAATCAGAGAGTAAAAAGACAAAAAGGATATGGAAAAAGATGATCAGTAAAACAACAAATGTGGGAAATTCATGTGTGTCTGTGTGTGTGAAAGAGAGAGACACAGAGGTGTGAGTGGATGCCTCCTGTCATGAAAGTCATTTTCTGAATCTACTTTCTTAACTGTCATGAGACAATTTGTTCACACAGATTTTAAGCCTTTTTTGTTTTGCCTAGAAAAAAATCTCTGTCTATGAAATCTCAAAAGCAATATTGTACTAATAAGGTTATGCGAAAAACAAGCTCTTGTACTACTTATCCAATATACTCCCTGATTTAAAATTTTGTATCTTTTAAAATTATAAATCTTTTGAACTAATAAGAAAATTATCAAGCCCCTTCCAGGAAGAGTGGAAATCTTAAAGTTTCATTAGCATTTTGTAAACCACTATGGAGTAAGCTAAGTGATACTCTGGAATTGAAAGAATGACTGAGGTCTCAGAGGCGCCTGGCTTCCTGCCATGAGGTCATGTGCAACGCGACAGACACGGGTGCTCATTCACCTGAGAACAACCCATTTTCTCAAATTAAATCAAATTGCATGGAAAAAATTAATATCACACATTCCAGTTTGTAAAAGAGACCTCATTTCATGCTGCAGAGATTTCTTTCTTTTTTTTTTAATATTCAGAGAAATCTGGACCAGCAAAATCAGTTCTATCATAACTTTATAGTTTTAGGTATCTCTCAGAAGCTTTCAACATTGACAACCGCTCACTTCTAGAAACTTGAAAACAAGGGGACAAAGTCTGGTAGTAATGGTAAGATAGTGGTATTATCTATTTCGATAATGAAGCTCTTATTAACAACTGACCAGCAATAGCTAGAAAGATGTCTGCTCGTCCAATGATAAGGTCCTATGGGAAATACATTTTTTAGGAAATACATATTTCCTATGGGGAAATACATTTAGAACAGGAAATACCTGTACTAAACTCAATATTAGAACAACTCAAATAAAAGGGCTTTGACTTTAGCAGATGAACTGTGAAGAAACCATTTCCCAACAAACCGGAAAGATTTAGGCTACGCTGTAGTTTGAGAACATCTGTGCTTTCTCTCTCCAGGTGAAGAGATGGCCTTGTCTATCTGAAACTAGCTCAAGAAAGAAGAGAATTTTTCTCATTTAATTAGTTTTGGGGAAAGATCTGATAGTTTCCCTTAGGACACTAAAGACCTATTTCAGTTTGCCATTTAAAGAATGTGCGTAGTTTTAAAAAATGCATATTTAATTCTAAATAACTCAGTTTTATTGGTGAATAGAGTAACAAGTGCCAATTCTTTGGAAAAGACGTGTCTGGTAATATCCTACAATGAACCAACCTTCTATTTTGTACTGAGAAGAGTATACAACATAGTAAAGAATACTTGAATCCGAAATGTAGCATCAAGAATTTCTAGCTCTGACATGGCACTGGTGTAAAAATAAACATGTAAACCATTTGAACAAAGCCCAGAACCCAGAAATCAAGCCATACATTTATAGTTAATTGATTTTCAACAAAGTTTCCAAGAACACACAATGGAAATGGATAGTCTCGTCGTCAATAAAAGGAGTTATTGATGAGACTGTCCAACACCAGGATACCCATATGCTTAAGAATGGAATTAGACGTTTATTGCACATCATACACAAAAATAAATTTGAAATAGATTAAAAACTTACACATAAGTCCTGTAACTATAAAATGACTAGAATAAAATACAGAGGAAAAGCTTCATGACATGGGCAACAATTTTGGGGGATATGAACCCAAAAGCACATGCAACAAAAGCAAAAACAGATGGATGAGATGACTTCAAGCTAGAAAGCTCCCGCATAGCCAAGGAATCAATCAAATGGATGAACAGACAACCTATACACTGCAGAAAATATTCCTAAGCAGCGCATCAGGTAAGAATTTAATACCCTAAATAAACAGGAAATTCAAGCACACCTTGGTAGGTATAAAACATATAATCAGATTAAAAAGTGTCAAGAAATATTAGACATTTCTCAAGAGAGGAAATACAAATAGTCACCAGATATATTAAAACACGCTCAAAATTACTTATCACCAGAGAAATGCAAATTAAAACAGTAATGGGAGATCATCTTTGACTTGTAAGAATGGCTATTATCCAAAAGAAGAAAGATAACAAGTATTGAGGAGGATGTAGAGAACAGAGAACCTTGCACAGTGTCAGTGGGAGTATAAATTAGTAGCTATGAAAAACTGTATGAAGCTTCCTCAAAAATTAAAAAGTGAAAATACTGTACGTTCCAGGATTCCCACTATTGAGTATACACACAGAGGAAATGAAATCAGTTTGTCAAAAATACAGCTGCACTCCCACATTCACTGCAGCAGTTATTCACAATAGCCAAGGTATGGGAACCAACCTAGGTGTGCATCAGTGGATGAATGGATAGAGAAAATGTGGTATAGACATAACGGGATATGAGTCAGCTTTAAGAAGGAAGGAAATCATGTCACTGGTGACAACATGGATGAACCCAGAGGACATACGCAAAATTAGAAAAAAAAAAATTGGCATAGAAAGAAAAATACTGCATGATCTCACCTGCAGAATCTAAAGACATTAAACTCATGTAGAGAATATAATGATGGTTACCAGGACTGGATGCAGGGGGTAGCATGGAGATGTCAGTCAGGGGATACAAACTGTGAGTTAGATAGGAGGAATAAATTCAAGTGATCCATGGTACATTATGGTGACTGTAGTTAATACCAGTGTATTGATTGTAGTCTGGAAAATAGCTAAGGGTAAATCTTAAGGGTTTTTGCTATAAAAAGTAAGTATGTATGCTGAGGACATGACCATAAAAAGATTGTCTGCTAGGTTTTCTATCTGCCACCTTGCTAGCAATTCGGTCTATTGGGAACATTTTATTAACTGTTTATTAGATTGTTGCTTATTTTCTCTCCACTGACTAGTTGAACACCGTCCAGTAGAAATCCAAGGCAGCCACATATGATTCTCTAATAGCTACATCATAGATAATCACTGAGGTTTTATGACAGACACATTTCACATTCTCACTGAACACAGTGCAGATCTAGATTTAGAGAGCCTTGCAAATGTGCCCTGCCCAGCTAATTCTCGTTTTAACACTTCTGGATTGTTTATAACCGAGTAGTTTGTATAGATTCATGACTTACTTATGATTTCACTGTACAATCATCTGTGTAAGTGTAAGCTTACTTTTATATCGTTAATATGTGGAGTTGAGAGGACACTTGGGAACTGAGCAGCTGTTCTATTAAAAAGGTCTGTCTCGAAGACAAACCCTGACTCCAGCTTTTGAGGAACTAAAGTTACCTTTCTGGACAGTGGAAAGAATCATAATGTGTGATATTTTTTGAATAAAATTTTATCAAATTTAAATAATTTTTTAAATAAATTATCTAATGCCATAATAAAAAAATCTTTACATTATTTGTAAAATAAAGGCATATACATTAATGTATTTGTTAATTATCTCAAGTTATCTATTCCAATAAGTATACATATTCCACACAGTATACATATTTCAAAATGTACATAGTAAATATATATTGTATTCATGAAATAAAATAAATAAAAGAATTAGTAGCTATGAGACTCTGTGATACTTTTTCTTCCACACTTTCTGTTTCTTTTTTTCACATGTACAATGAGAAAATTATTCATTAGAAAATCAAAGATGTATAATCTAGACTAAAATATTGAAAAAATTTACTACAGTGAACAGGACAGAGGAAGGATTCAAAAATGTTAGCTATTATTAGCACAAATGTAGAGGAAATAGGAGCAATGAGAAAAAGATAACAGTGATATTGGAAAGGACAACAGCTTTTCCTAAAAATGAATTTGTTTCAAGATTGAATAATACTTGTTTCTTTCTTCCTAACATTCTGCCCACATGTGGGAGAGAGGGAGAATTTATATATTTAATTTTATCTAAAACACTCTCATTAGTATCAGTCAGCTAGCTCCTCTATATAATTTTCAAAATAAATATTCATGCCATAAACATTCAAAAGAAATATTTATGCCAGGGATAAACATCACTGTTCAACTTTATTTCTAATTTTCTTCTTATTAGAGGAAAATATTAGAAAGTCAAAGTAAAATTCACATTTCCAATAGCCCATATCGAAGCTCAACAGAATCTCCAAATATAAGTGCATCTCAGTTGTGGAAGATGACATTAAACCTCCCCGTGAAAGTGAACAATTGTTGATGTTCAGCAAGACCAGTTGGAAAGTTGTAATAGCTCTAGATCTGCATCAGTCAGGAGGGAAAGTAGCACTAAAATGATTCAATGCATTCATTTCGGGACTTATAACTTGGAAAGTCAAAAATCCAATAATGAGCAGAAAGGAAAGCAATAGCTTTAATTAATCTTATAATTTTTACTAAAAATCAAATTTAGTTTATATAATAAGTTAAATATTCTTAAAGAGAATATACATGTCAATAAAATATCAGAATCTTAATGGCCAATAATTAAATATTAACTCTAATTTCTTTAGCTTCTACAAAGCCAATGAACTATATAGACCCTATCCATCTTATGCCTTAAACTATAATATTCCAGAGTACATGCATCTCACATTATAGTGGAAAGGCATTAACAAGATGCAAAATAGCCATTAAAAAGCTTTCAAAGTATTTTACAAATCAAATTTCAATTGTGTGTATTTTCTATCTTTATGTATTTAGTCCCTATTATGTGCTGAACAATGTATTAAGAGTGCTTCATGCCTTATAACGTAATAGCAACACTATTAGGTTGATTTTATTCTACCAATTTTATAGATGAAAAAAGATTGATGCAAAGAGGTTGAGAATCTTACCCAAGATTTCATAGATTTATAGGGAGGAGAACCTGAGTTCAAGGCTTTGTCTGCATACCTGTAAGGAGCATTCTCTCTGATAAAAATAAAAATTAGATTTCGGTACATGTATATTTATATAAATTACATATAGAAGAAATATTTATATTTTCATATACAAAGTTACATAGATCTTCACAGTGCATTTCATAAAATTAGCATGTTGCCAACGTCTCTATTCTTATAGGCCATTATATTCAAGTAATGCAGCTAATTATTTTGGTATTTATCTCTTACCTAGGAAAAATTTCTCATTTTTAACTGTTCAGTATTAGGCATTACCATTGAAGTTATGGTTGCAGTTCTGAAAACATTCAGACTCAAAACACACAATAAATGTTTTCTGTCTTCCCTTCCCACTTCATCCTTTAGAGTTATACTTTTCGCAAGATAAGACAAAAATTTGCATTATTGTGATCATACAAATACAATTCATATTTGTGACATCATGACTAGTAAGTGCAGTATGAATAGGTTTTATTTCTTATTTAATACCATTTTATTGAACAAATGCTTCCATTTTCTAGTTTATTAGATATTTATTGTTAATTCAACATTCAAAATCTCTCCACTTGTGAAAAATCTACTAACTTTACGTTATATTTATATTTAAATGTTTATTATATATTGTAGATTTACTTTCTTCCCTTGTTTCCGTTTGAATTTGTCTATCGTACCGTGGGGTTCCACTTGCCTTGTCTTTTGTAAGATCATTTGCTCCTTGGATCCTGTATCATCTTCTTTGATTATTTATTCCCTTATTTTTGAGGCACACACATTGCAGTACCCTTATGTACAAGAATACATAGAACTTATTGTTGGGCTTTCTGGAAGCTGAGAGGATCACCTTTGCTCATGCTGTCTTTAACTTTCACATTTGCTCTCAAGTGTTAATTTTCCTTCACTGGACTGGGCACGTGTTGAATTCTTTTATTTATGAAAGCCTCTATCAGTTCTGTGGTAATTTTTACGCTGTCTTTCCAGAAATAGAAAGAATCATCACTCACTCGGACAAGCATTATTTTGTACTTTTTATACTCTCATAAGCCTCTGACCAGTCCACTCCATTGCATCTGTTAACCCAGCATAAACACAGTATCCAACCTTGTCTTTCTTGTGACAGATAAAATAAAGACAGCAGGTAGGGGAACCAGGCACAGGCTTAAATTTTTTTTTTTTCTGGAAGTTTTTTTCTATCACTATATAAATGTTAGATTATTTCCTTTTTCACATTTCAAATTGACTCTCACCTTGAGACAATGATATGCCAACTATTGTGCTTGCTGCTTTTCTAGACTTTTGCTATTTTAAAATGTACTGATCATCATGCATGGATTGCAGCACACACATGGGCAGCACACACAAACACACACACACCTCTCTGTCCAGCCATGTAAGCTCATAAGATACCAATGTTAACTTTTTGTGTGACTATCATAGACTATGCTAGTGGATCTTGGGTTCCTGGTCAAATGAGCACAAAGGCTTCCCCCTTTGCTCCATTCTCTACTATGAATATGAGAGAATGACAAACATCCTATCATTACAAAAAGCCAAGTGGATACAGCTGCTTGCAAAAATCAGAATACGTTTTCGTGAAACAAAACAGAATAGAAAGGTAAGGAAAACCCATGGAATTTCTAAACTCTAGAGATCAGTTGTTAGTGTAGGCCTGTGGAACAACAGAGATTAAATGATTTACAAAAGAGTTAGATTTAGGTTCAGATTTATTTTTTAAACTAAATATGGCTTGGGTCTTTCCTTTACTTTAAAAAAGACACTGAATTGTCTGTTTCAGATGGTTCTTTGAATTACATCTTATAGTTCTGAGTTGCAGCCTTAGAGATAGAGACGACATAGACTTTGTTTCATTAACAAGAACAAAATGCTTTAATCCACTGATTCAAATCAATATCAAAAATATTTTTAATATTTTTTCTGTGACAGAGAAATGGGCCATGATAAAATGTACTTGCTCCTGAATTGCGAGGCCAAGTCCTGAGAAAAAATTGCTTCAAATCAAGAGATACAAAGAATGAACCAAAATAAAGGAAAGAGAGAAGGAACAAGGGAAAGAGAGGAAAGTTAATTTGAATCTACGTATACAAAATATAGTCATAGCAATAGCTATAGTAGTACTGGATTAAATACCTGGGTAGTATAACTCAACCAAGTTGACATTTATGCCTGTAATTATAACGACTTGGGAAACTGAGGCTAGCGATCCTGTGAGCCCAGGCGTTTGAGGCTGCAGTGAACTATGGTACTACTAGGGCACTCCAGCTGGGGAGACAAACAAGAAAGTCAAAAAAACGAAGAACTAAAATATTTTATATGTCTATATTTCTCAATTTTAGTTTTCCTTTCAAATTCTGGTAAAACTGTCTACCTTCTGATTTGTATACACCATATTGAGGAGCACATGAACCACCCAATTTGAAGATTAAGCCTCTGGCCAGGTGGATTCTGATGTTCAGTAAGGTTATAGCTTGTAAGATCGATGCCCAGCCTGGAGCTCTTGCTCTTGCACAATGACTATAATGGTATGATCTGTTCTTTTCACAGTCCTTGCAGCTGTTGCTTATAGGCCCTCTATACCACTAATTTTGTAAATGGTTTAATTGTTTCTTTTAAAAGCATATTTGGGTGATTAGGGAAAGTTCTGATACAACATTTCTAAATTTCCATCTCCAGAGCCAAAATTCTAGTCTGGTTTAAAAATCCCCAAAGCTAAAGATTATGATTTCTTTTCATTGTGCTTTAGAAAGTACAGCTGTGATTTTTTAAAATTTTTATATATTTTTTGCATTTGTTTTTATAACCTAAATGTGATTAATCAAACACACTTGGTGACAACTTTCTGACTATTTAAGTTTCATGTGCATTGTGTCCCTGGAATGGACAGTATCAACAGAGGAGAAAATAAATTGTGAATGCCTTATTTAAGTAAAAAATGGGTTCAATCTAGTCTGGAATATTTCTCAAATCAAAGCTTTTTTTGTGGGAATCGTTCAATTCCAGTTTAGCCTAATGGTGCTTTTTTTTTTTTTTTCCCCTTTGAGAAACAGTCCGAGGGAATGTTTTTCCTAGTGGTTTTGCTCATCTACTCTTTGAAAATTGGTGCTCATAAAAATAATGATAATTCACACTATGTATTTTTCATTCTCCAACCATGTATTTAACCTGATGAAAAGACATCAAACAGGAAAGGATATGACAGCACTGGCCATGGTGAGTGCCAGAGAGAGCCTTCAGAACTATGTGAAGATTCTCTCTTGGCCATTGAAAACATGGCATATGCTGGCTATTTAAAAACTCTCTCAAATGCTTGTTGAAGGATTTTATGGAAAAATAGTATGTTAACTCTGTGTGTCTAGTAAATAAAATATAGAACCAACTCTGTCATTTCAGCCAGCCATACTCATAAAAAGATGATGAAGGTATTTGTGGAATACCTCTTATCAAGTACATAGATAAGGCAATTGACCAGATTGGATTGGATTTCTATGGATTTGACGGGTTTTTGGAAAAATCTGAAAGGAGAAAATAATTCCTTACCTTTCATTTTATCAATGAATTCAAAAGAAAAGATTTACTGATCTTATCTGAATTATCACACAAAACATTGTAGAGGCCCTTAGTTGCAATGAGAAGTAATTATTTAAAGTCAAGTGTTTTGTTCTCTAAAGAATACAGCAATGCTCATGCCTTATGTTTGAATAGACACAGGCTAGACTTAAATACAGAAATAGATTTCATCTGAAGAAATATCAGATTTGTTAAGACAATTGTTACACAAGCTTTGCTATGCAGTTGAGGTTGAGGCTGCTTTTTCTCAGTAATAGAATTTTTCATCTGTTTTAAAACACCCTAGTGAGTGTCTAGATGTGGATTTTGTGGATGTCTACTCCATAAAGTGAATGTTTAGGCTATATATTAAAAAAAAAAAAAAAAACTCCTTAATTCTATCAACTTCTGAACCAGTTGTAGCCTAATAGTAATTGTGCACCTTAGCCAAACAATCTCATATATTTTATAACCTTATATCATTTTGCATTTGAAATACAGGTTTTTAATTCTGTATTTGCATTACTAAAATTTGAAAAGCTATGAAAAAATCAGATTTTAATAACTAATTTTTCAGCAAATCATGATCTGACTTGACCTGGATGTTTACAGTCTTACCTCACATAGTCTGAATGTTCATACATGTCTCTGATAGCTCTTCCTGTGTTCTGTTACAATGCACTGCCCTAGGCTGGCATCACATTAGCTCCCCAATCCCCTATTCCAAATCCTCAAATCCACAACATACTTCGTCCTTAGAGTTTTCTATAAGGAACCATATATTCCTTTTCCAATTTTTTTTGAAGTTCCTTTTGAGCCTAATAAACTAATTTTGGGTATTGTTTGTGAAAGGCTTTTAGTGTCAATATTTAACTTTTCATCTATTAACAGTGAGGTCATATAATGCAACAAATATGTCTTCTTCTGATTCAAAGGGGCACAGTGATACATCACGTTAAAAATGGAAAAAATTGAGGAAGCCTTTGTTGATCTACCAAAAATGCATGTGAACCATAGCACTCAAGTTTGACATTTAAGTTCTGAATTTTGCTAGTTGGCCTGAGGAAAGAAAAGATGCCTTAATCTAGTGTTATTTTATGATTTAGACAACAAAGTATTTGTCATTTTTCCTTTTCAGTCCATTCGTCTTTGACATTTCTTTCCTTCTGTTCAAACAACAAAAAGAAATCACCAACAAGGAAAAGCATTTGCACCCATTTGAAAATATCATTGCATTTTTGTATAATTCCTTGTATTATTAAATTTGAAATTTAGAATCTGGGGACATTTTTCATCTTAACATAATTAAAAAGCAATGATCCCAATGGAGGGAAGAGAGAGCAAAAGGTATTAAAAACTCTCTTTAATAACAGTATTAGTTTACTTAATTTCATTTCAATGTATTCGTTAACAAGTTATCAATGGCATTTCACTGAAAGCAACATAATCTTAAATAACATTCTCCTAATATTCATGGATCACTTTACAAACTGATTTTTAACTCAGTTACAAAAGTATAATTTTCACAAATAAAGGTTAAAAATAGATTATTATGTTTCCCTTTTACACAAATAGGCAGTGAGATTGTTTCTCAAAGAAAAGTTGGGATATATATTTACATTTGTGTACTTTCAAATAAGTCATTAATTATTTCAATGATGCTTTCAAGGCAACCTTTTAAAGTCAAAGTTGAAAACATGTATATTCTATTTTAGAAATGGGTATATGTTTACGTAACCAGTTTTTGCTTTATGATAAGCTGGGTCAAAATATGACTCACTGTCTTTGCCTCTCAGTGACTTTTGTAAATTGTCAGATACCAAGTTTCTTTCAATGGAAAAAAAAAAAAAGATTCGAAATTGCTGAATGTGTTCAGGAGAATGCATTTATTTGCTGAATATTTATTGAACCTCTACTTCATCCTTGCATGGTTATATTACTGGGAATCTAACAGTAAACAAAATAGACAAATAAATTCTAGTCATCAATGGGACTTATGTTCTAGTATGGCCAGATAGTCAGTTTGTAAAAAGTAAGAATAGATAAGAGGTTAGCCAATGATAATGACCAGATAAGGAGATATAAAATTCCAAGGTAGGGATTTGAAATTTTCAAAGGAGTGATAAGGAGAGGCATTACTGAAAAGGTAACATTTGGACAAATATCTGAAAGAAGAGGGTAAGTGAAGCGGGTAGATAACCCGGCCAGAGAATTCCATCCAGAGCCATCAGCAAGGTGAAGGCCGCGAGGCAGAGGCCCACCTTCGGTTTTCCAGGAAAACACAGAAAATATTAGACATTTGAAAGCAAACTTCTGAACATAATTTAAATTTCTATTTGCAATTAGTGCATCAATATCATAAGGAGAATGTATATATATTCTCCCAACAAAAATACATTGATATTCATAGTGGATGTTGTTGGAAAGAAAAAATATTATCCAGAAGTAAGTGAAGTTAGAGTCACACACTGCTCAGTACCGGTCAGTCTGCTTGTGAAATACTGTGTGACATTTCGGGAATTTGTTTTAGAAAGGCTATAAATAACTAGAAGCCTGATCCGGAGGAAAAGATAAATCTGGTGAGGGAACTTAAAACTGTACCATATAAAGAACAATGGAAGAACCTAGAACGTTGGGTCTGCAGAGGAAAAGTCTTTCCAAGGGGAAGTGGGGAGGAGAGTGGAGCAGAGAGAAGACAATAGCTTTCAACTAGTTGGTGGTTTTCAGAAGTAATCATGAAACTTTAAATTTGTAAATTACTATTGAACTATATAACTCAACCTTTTATTTACATATTACTGTTATGTAGCTCAAATTATAATTAGATTTTCTACAAGTGGCCCAACAAAGTTGAGAAAATGTTACTAAGTAGTTAGTTATTCTATGGATATAATGTTTCTAGAACTCTTAATAAATGTTTTTTTGTTTATATTTTAATCTCCTTCCTCTCAATAACCATATCAAGTTGTCATTATTTCCTTTTTTTATCTGAAGAAACCGAACTTTCAAGTTGTTAAGTCATTTTTTCAGAGTTATGCTACTCATAAGAATTGACTGTTTCCACACAGCACAGTCTTAACCTCCCACGGCAATATGACCATAAAGGAAGTCTGTTACAGTGTAGTATGAAGAAGAGCTTTCTGACAGAGAGAGTCGTCTGAGAATGAAGTACGCTGACATCACAATGACAGAAAGTATTACTCAGTGTCGTCAATGACAGACTGGATTACCACTTGATGAACATTCAGGATTCTAAGATCTGTACTAATGCTGATGAATTTTCATTGTAAGTTGTGTGTGTCTATGTTAAAAAAAATGATACTTTATAATGGTGACATGCACATAGGTTTGTTTCGTATTCTATGTAAGTGTTTGAATCAATTTCGTTACATTTCTATATATTACACTCTTTCCCCAAATCAAGTTTGGTAAGATAATCACACATGAAACAGACCAAACCCGGACTTTTAGATGAATGTTTATGACTTTTGAGTTGTATGAGAAACAATTATATCCTCGTGAATATGCAACTTTACACCTAATGGTAGCTACTTTATAAAATGTTTATTTTGCATCTTACTTGCTATCGTTTATTTAACCAAAAGTTGTTTCGAATTCTATTCCTTGCACCTATCTCTTCACGTGTCAGACGCTTTAATGACATAAGCATGATGTTCATGCTTTTGAAAGCCAAAACACTTCCCACTAAGAGAATATATTTTCTAAGATGCCTTTTATATAGAGCCCTTCTTTGTTGTAATGTTAACTGAGGATTCTGTTTCTAAATGAACCACAGCAGAAATTCTTACTTGCTGCTTGGGTTCACCCAAGAGAATAGAAATTTCAAAGATGTGAGCCTTTGGGTTTGACATAAAAGGAAGACCCAGGTACATATTTTATAAATCCTATTCAACCTCTGCGTGGCAGATCAGAGTTTGATAGATGCTTCATTAAAAATGTTTTGCTGTTACGTTTTCTCTGAGTATAGATTTCACAAAATGCAATTGATATGCTCTAATTTTTCCATAGTTGATTATAGAATAAAATTTTCTGCTTCCCAGAAGTATGTGCTTGTGTCTTTCCCAAAGCTAAAAATCGACCAATTTTTAAAAATGACATCTTTATATTAATAGTGATAAGTGACACTCATGTTGAACTCATTTCCACATGACCATATGGAAATTTGTGATGTGATCGACATTTCAAATCTCACCTCGTCACTAAGGCCTTCCGTGAGTTTATTATTTAACATTGTGACTTTTAACACTTGCTAGCTATAGTTCTGCTATAATTTTTTTTCAAGGCAAATATGGTTACTTATTACTTTTTAATTTTAAATAGACGTGTGTTTACGAGGTTTCCATTTTGCCTTCACAAAATCAAAAAGGCTTAAAATTTAACACCAATAACAATGTTTAAAATAAAGAATTGAAACAAAAACCTCATAAAGAATGAATGAAGATAAATACATTCAGAAAAGAAATCACACAATTGCTGCAATGGAGTATTAAGCAATAATAATAATAGGAGTGCAAAGAAAGTAACATTCGCATTGTCAAGTAAGAGTACGTCTATTATACAATGCTTTGACTCAGGTTCAGCATGGAGTCATCAATTAACTTCTTATTATTTTTAGTTCTGCTATAATTTTGAATAGCCTCCATTACTTCATAATTTTCCTGTAAATTATTTTTGAATGTGGTTTATTGCTCCTTTCCACCTAAGAGAACAATAGCTCCATATGGAAAAGGACTTTTGTCTGCTTTATAGAAGGCGAAAGTGGCTCAGAGCCTAGCAGATGTCTGGCATATAGTAAAGGCTCAGTAAATATTTGTTGAATGTCCCCGTTTTACTTGTGAGGAAAGGAAAATAAAGCAAAGGAAAATACTGTCCTTGGCTTCCCAAGCAGCCACAGGTCCATGCAAGGCATCGTCTTAGTAGGAGTGAGAATAAAGTCGTAGGAAACAAACCAATGTGGATCTCACTCTATGGTACCTTTAACAACTAACTATAAAAGAGAAGACAATTATCCAAGAGTTGTGTACGCTCATGTATCCAATGCCTAGCCATTCAGTAGAAGTATGTAACCCTGGCACCTAGGTTAAAAGTGGAACATCCCTGAAGAGTCACTACCTATAGCTCCAGAACTCCCTGTAGAACAGCTGAGGACTACGTCACAGTTCATCTTCCACCTCCATACAGTCCTGATCTCCCACTACTGATTAGCAGTGAAGTCTATTATTGATGGGTGCTGAGTACTGAGGGCTTCTGCCGTGCTCAGTGGTGTAATTGTTTAAACAGCTTTAACCACTAGGGTGGGATATCTATGCAATGGAAGGCACAGGCCTATGCAATATCTTGGGTGGTTGAGGCAAATTATAACAGCTTTGGAATGGTTATCTGTTGCTGAAACCATTCATGTGGTGTTGAAAGACAGGTTTTCAAAAAGACAAAGCCTTTAATTCATTTAATCAATATAAGGTCAAAGTTAGCATTTACAAAGGCTACCATTTGTGAAATTAGAGATCACATAAAAATTAGAGTTTAAAATATACAAGTGAGGAGAGTTCCAGAGAAGATAACATTTTCAATCCGCCTGTATTCGATATGTCCAGATACAGGTCCCAATTAATAGGAGTAGATGTGGAAGTTGAGGTGGAGACAACTGAGCTGGGTCAATGTACTATAAAATCTTGACTCCTCAGGCATCTTGGAACCCTCTGGCCTCCTTCTCACTGTTGCTCTAGTGTTCTCTGCTTGCTTGAAAATGATGCAGAGGTTTCTTCCCACTGTGTCCCGCAGGGACAGTTAGTGACCCTTCTCCCTGACCTCTTTAAACATACCCCCAATCTTCCTTCTTCCTGAGAGATCAGTTTAAAAGAAATCTGAGCTGGGGAAATGTTAGGCTTGCTAAAGGAGGACAGGGACACTACCCTGAATAAGCTTCAGAATATCACCAACATGTACTAGCAGAGATAGGCGCGTATACGTGGGGCTAGGTCATTTTAGACCAAAGTTTACAGACTATGAAGTTTAATAAGGGAAAGTTTGTTAATATAGGAGCCTTCTACAAACAAAGAGTTTAATATCTGACAAGGCCCTGGGGAGATGTTATTAACAAGTAGCTAAATTGGCTCTTACATGCTTGGAACAAGTAACAAATAATTGAATGGCTCCAAAAAGTGGACATGCTTGAGTGGATAGACTACCTTAGACCTCAAAATTTTCCAGCCAGCTATGTTCCATGAAAGGTCCTGGAGGATAGTATGATAGGAATTGCCCTGATGAGAAAAGTATCATCAAGAAACTGAGCAGTGGTGGTCTTTTGTAGTCTAGCACTGAGGTTAGTTAGGCAGAATGTGGTTCTCTGAAAGCAATAGGGGTGATAGAATTCTTAAACAGAGCTCAGGTATCGGGATTTAACCATCAAAGGCAAGAAGTAACAGTTGCTTTAACAAGTGGATCTCAGATGGTCAGCCCAGGATTCTGACTTGCAAATGCTAATGATATTCTTTACAGAACTCAGTATTCTCAGGTGAATTTAAACATGTATCTGATAAGTATATCGTTCAATCTATGTAACTAAAAGATACCAAGAATTATCTAGTGGTTGAGTATAGCTTCTTTAATAAAAAAAAAAAAATGGACAAAATAGGTTGCCAAATTTTCAGATCTGAGCTAGGATTCAGACTTAGAAACCATCAACCAATGAGGAAGTAGGTACCTTGTAAAAAAGAGTCTTACATTATGGTGAGTGTAACAGTAATGATGCAATCGGTCTTTTTCCCAAAAGGTCTAAACTTTTTACCTGGGTATATAGACATAAGATATTTGATGATACACAAACATTTTAAGAACTACTGAATGCAAGTTCCAAATGATCTATAGCATCAAGGAAAAATGGACTTTTTAAGTGTGGGGGCACAGGACGACCAGGTAATAAATGCAGCCATGCCCAGATTGGTGAACAGTGCACCCATTGGGATTAAGGATTCACAACAGGGCTCATTTCTCTTGCTCTCAACTGCATAAATATTTTTTAAAGCAAAGTTTCATTTTGATATAAATGTATGTTAGCTTGCAGTCCTAGTATGAACAGAGATATCCTTTATCCAAGATTCACTAATGGTAATATTTTGCAAAACAATGCTTTCACAGTGAAGATATTCCCATCAATGTAGTAAAAACATTGAATATTTCCATCACCACAGGGGCCCCTCATGTTCATACCATCCTTACCACCTATATGAACTTTAACAACTACTAATCTGTTTTTCATTTGCAAAACTTTAATATTTAAAGAGTGTTATATTGCTGTAAGCACTCCCAGCCCTCTTTCCCTGGCCCTCTCCCATTCCTCCACTCTCTCTTCCTCCACCCTCTCTTCCAGCCCGTTCCCCTGCCCTACAGGCTCTCCCAGCCCATTCTCATGCCCCCCAGAATTGAGGCACAGGAAGTCCCAAGTTTCACAAACCCCCCCCCCAAGTTCTCAGTGGACAAATAATGGTGGAAATCCACCAAGGCTATATTAATCATAGTTACATAACTATAACCATTGTGATTTGAGATATGTCTGTTGTCAACCAAGGCTATATTAATCATTGTCACATAACTGTAACTATTGCTGTATCCATGACTACCCAAGCTGTAACCCCTCTTAACCAGTCACGTTTCCCTTCTGTAGTATGCTTGCACAAAAATATATAAGACAACTTGCCCTCTCGTAGGCGGAACTGTCTCTCAAGGCAGTCTCCTGCACAGATTCAATAATTTTCTTATTGATTGCACTTAAGGGGGGTCTGACTCTATCTTTTCAGGTCAGAGAGCACAAGAATATGAATGGGATCATACAGTATAGAATATTCTGTGATTAGATTTTTTCACTCAAGATTCATCAAGCCTGTTTAACCATTCACTCACCCAAGGGCATCTGGGCTATTTGTAATTTAATATTTATCTACTATTTAATCAAAAGCTAGTATATTATTTTGATAAATATTTGCGTACATATTTTTTGCACATGAATATTTTCATTTCTTTGACATAAATTTCCAGGACTGCAATTTCTGAGTTTTATGATAGTTATATATTTAGTTTTGGGGGGGTTAGTTTTGATTTATTTTTGAAAAGTTGACAAACCATTCCTGAGAGTGGCCATACCACTTTACATTCCAACTAGCAAAGTATGAGTGATACAGTTTTCTTATATCTTCAACAGTATTTGGTGTTCTCCCTGTTTTTTTATCTTAGCCATTCTGGTTAGTGTACAGTGGTATCACATTGTGCTTTAAATTAGCATTTCCCTAATGCAATAATATTGAACATATTCTCATGTACTTATTCACCATCCGTGTGCTTTCTTTGCTGATATGGCTCTTCATGTCTTCCATCTTCTCATTAGATTGCTTACATGATTTTTTTCTGTTGAGTTTTGAAAGTTCTTTATAAATTCTAGATACTAATCCTTTTTTGGATATGAGGATTAGAGATTATGTTAGTGTCTTAAGAAGATCTTTGTAGATAATTAAACAAAGTTGATGAAGCCTAATTTATCATTTTTTCTTTTTACAGATCTTTTTTAATAACATTTTATAACTTAATTTTTATTAAGCCATAACTATATACAATTATGGGTTATAATGGGTATTTGGTCAGATCATGTTTTTGTTGTCAAGGTCAAGAATTATTAGTATTCCCCTAAATCCTATTTCCAGGCCTTTTAGAAAATATTACAATTTTAGATTTACATTTAAAATCTATCATGCATTTAGATTTAAATTTTACAGGATGTCTGAGTTTGGGTCAAAGTTAATTTTTCCCCCATGTATAAAAATTACTCCAGTTCCATTTGTTGAGAATCAGTCCTTCTGTCGAATTGCTTTACCCCTTCATCAAAGAACATTTGGGGCCAAGATGTAGAAAATAAATAAAAATTATAAGAAGACCGTGTAACCTTAGAAACCTTATATCATGAAAGCTTAAGAAATTAGGGCAATTATTGAGAAAATGTAGGAAAGCATTTTCATGTCTGAATTGCTCTCTTTGTATACTTAAAAAATATCTGGTGAGACGGGTTGGGCTTGTGGGGACAGTGCATGAGATTTATGAAATTAAAGGAAAAATAAAACAAAACATAACATTCGCATATACCTACTACATGCTATCGATCCATCTCAGTCTTTTGGAATCTAAACCCAGGATGCAACGTTGCTTCTGGAGAATAATTTACGCATGCATGACTGCTAGTCAAGAAGTTCCAAATAGCACTTACATATGAACATCAATGTCATTCTATTTCAAATTATTATTCATGTTGTATTTTTTTATTTTTCCCTTTTATATTTACCCAGTTATTTATCATTTCTTTTTTTTTTTTATTATATCAAAGCTGTTTACAGTAATGCAATCATGGGGTACAATGTGCTGGTTTTGTATACAATTTGAAATGTTTTTATCAAACTGGTTAACATAGTCTTCACCTCACTTACTTAATTGTTGTGTTAAGACATTTTTATTCTACACTTAGTAAATTTAATATGTACCCTTGGAAGATGCACTGTAGGTGTGGTCCCACCAATTACCCTCTCTCCACCCATCCTCCCTCTTCCCCTCCCCTCTCTCTCTCTTTTCCCCTTCTTTTGGGCTATACTTGGGTTATAGCTTTCATATGAAAGTACATTGGATACTTTTTCTTCCATTCTTGAGATACTTTGCTAAGAATATTTATATTAAATATTTTGAAAAATATATACATAGGAAATGACATTGTACATACATTTCAATTCAGGACATTAAGGGGAGTATTATAAAATATTTATTCTTTAGAAGGGGGAACTTTAAATTTGATAGGGTTTAGAACCACTACACTACATGATGTCTGAGTTTTGGGCAAGGCTAATTTTTTTCCTCATGTATAAAAATCACTTCAGTCCATTTGTTGAGAATCATTCCCTCTATCCAACTGCTCTGCCCTTTCATCCAAGAACATTTGAGGCTAAGATATAGAAAACAAAAGTTATAAGGCAACGTCTTTATCCTTTACCATGGTCAATTTCTGAGTGTTAAGTAAATTCTTACTTATAATAAACGGTGACTATCTCTTTTTATGTTTAAATCTGTAACATCCAGAATAGTTTTGGCACATGGTAGACACTCAATATATGTTTGTTAATTTGGCTTAATTGGATTAATTATCTGATGCCTATTGACTTGCTAAATTTATGAAAATGTCATACAAATTACAGTTGGGCAGGGCTTAAAGATAGAGTTACAATTATAGTACTATTATAAGACAAATGCATAAATTTAAGACTCCTAGCTCTTCTACTTACAGGTCAAAATAAAAAAGCTTCTGATTGACCTTGATGTGTCATTTTTATTATCCTAAATCAATTACCATGTCCAGAAAATTGAGTACTAAATTCCAAGGAACCTGGGTCAGGACTGAGAGGTAGTCTGATAATTAGAAGACTGATCAAAAATCATTTGATTAGAATCTGGGAGCAGCGGTAACCCAGAGGACTGTAACCCTCTGTAACCCACAGAGGACTGGAATGGGTTGTCTGATGTGTAAGCTTTTGTTTCAAAGCCCAGCTTCCCTCAGTCTTGATAAGTTACAGAGCTGCAGGGCCATAAAATAAAGAGACTGATGCTGGAAACCACAAAGCAAAACAGAGAGATGGAGAGTCCTTTGACTCAGTTGTGCCTGACATTTGTTTTACTCTACAATTTCTGGTTATATGAAGTAATACATTTATGTCTGCTTTATTTGTTTAGTTTGGGTATTATTCCTTGAAGCTAAAAGTACCCTATTTGCTACTGATGAGTAACTCCCAATATATCAAAAATATGGGTATTATAAAATTAATAAAAGTAATTGACCACAGAATCAGCACATTAAACTGCAAAACTTTTTATCTTCTAGTAATTAATTGTAATTGTTTGATATTTGGTACCAAACACAGAAAAAAGGAATTTATATAGAAGGACACAAATGTATCCAGATTCACCTTGAAGTGAGTGATTATGAATCTCTTCAACAAGGGTGGCTTGTTAATTTTCTTACAAGACACATGAAAAACTTTACCGAATAAAGGTTATAAAGGAAAAAATACATGTGAACACTTCTCGGGTTATGGCGATGAAGTTTATTCCATGCTGACACTCAGAGATAGGAGATCAGTGTGTGAAATGACTATATTAGTCAGGATTATTCTCTTGATTATTATCACAATGTCGCATGTATTTTCTTTCCAAACAACTTACTAGCAAGTTGAATGACTGTTCAATCACTGAGGTTAGATGTGCAACAGCCTCTAACGAGATGTCTAAATCTATCGCCTCCCACATATTCCTTATTGTTCTTAAATTAAATGAATCACAAAATCCATGGCCAAACATTATATAAAAAGTTATGTCATTTGCGCCCAAGTTAATTTTTCCCAAGCCCATATCCTTCCATCTTAAACACTAAGACATTTGAAAAGATTTTGAAGACAAGTGTATTTTTTTCTCTACTACATCATTCTGGAAACATTTATATAACAATGGAGTTCCTTGTTTGTTTCTTACAAATATGAGTCATGTGATTGATAACACTAAGTACCATGTTTCCCCAAAAAGAAGACACTGTCTTATATTTATTTTTTCTCAAGAAGACACACCAGGGCTTATTTTCAGGGGATATCTTATTCTCCGAGCCAAAATGAGACCATCATTAGGTCTCATTATCGGGGTAGGGCTTATATTTAACAAATGCATAGAAATCCTGCTAGGGCTTATTTTTTGGGCAGGTCTTATTTTTGTGGAAATGCAGTAGCTATAATTATGAGATCAGAAAAGCTAATTTTACTTGTTGTGTAATCAGCCTACCAACAACAATTTCCATTAAGTCATCTAAATTAATTGAACACATTATCGAGGTCCATCACCTAAATGACTGGTTACATTTCTATTGTTATAACTAATTTGATGGTCAGTATTTCTGAGATAAAGAAAAGCTAATGTTAATTAATTAATATTTCTGGTCCTCATTTACAGGTCTGTTTTATCACAGAAATGTTTAAATCAGTGAAAGACTGCTCGCCTTTCTCTGTGCCCCAGAACATTTAATTCATTTGAGTGATTTTTGATTGTCTTAGGATCACAATATCCAGCTAAGTCTGGATGTTTCCATGGTTACTAAATATCTGTTCTTTCTCTGATTAAACCTGCAATGTTAAAAAATATATATTTCTACTGAGTATTCATTATACACACTAAAGTTAGAACATTAAAAGAAATATAATTATTATAACACGTTGGGTGAGTAATTTGAGTATTTCAATGAATCCTGATCTCATAATTCCATTGCCCTTTACTTCTAATTTGATATACAAATGAGGGGATATATTTGACACCCCATGTGGTCAACTAATTTTTAAGAGAGCTAACCAGGAAGACACATGAAGAAAGGATAGTCTCTTCAATAAATGGGGCTGGTAGTATTGGATACCCACATGGAAAAGAATGAAACTGGATGCTATTATAGATCATACAAAAAATCCATTCCAAATAGATTAGAGACATACATGTAAGACCAGGTTTCCTGAGGAAAAAAAATCAAACAGAAGCTGAAGGGGAAGCATCACACTTGTAATGCTGTAACTTTAGGAGGCTGAAGTGGAAGATTATTTAGGCCAGAAGTTTAAGACCAGCCTAGGCAACATAGTGAGAGCTCATCTGTCCAAAAAAAAAAAAAAAAAAAAAATTACCTGAGAGTATTAGTGACACATCTGTGATCCCAGCTACTTAGGAGGCACAAGCAAGAGGATTTCTTGCAACTAGAAGTTTGAGGCTGCAGTGAATTATAATGATGCCCACTGTACTCTAGTCTGGGCAATGGAATGAGATTCTATGTCAAAAAACAAAAAACAAAAAAGAGAGAGAAAAGCTCTTTGATTTTGGTCTTGGCATATTTTCTGGTATTATGCCCAAAACTCAGGCAACAGAAGCAAAAACAAACAAGTAGGGTTACCTCAAACTAAAAAAACATCTGCACAGGAAAGGCAACAGTCACCACAATGCAAAGGCACTCTGCAAACGGGGAGAAAATGTTTGCAAACCACGTATCTGATACAGGACTAATATGTAAAATATGTAAGGAACTCAGGCAACATTGGACAAGAGATCTCAATAGGGATATTTCCAATGAAGACAGAAACATGTGCTCAACACAGGGAAATGCAAATCAAAACCACAGAAAGAGGTCACCTCCCACCTTTTAGAACAGCCATTATAAAAACAAAACAAAACAAAACAAAGATAACACGGGTTGCCAAGCATGTGGAGGGAAGGAAACTTTGTACACTATTGCTGGAAATATACACTGGCACAGGCATTATGAATAAAAGGATAGTAATCCTTGAAAAATGAAACTACCACATGAGCCAGTAATCCCACTGCAGGACTTTTATCCAAGGGAACTAAAATCAGCATCTTGAAGATGTATCTGCCCTTTGCGCGTTCATTGAAGCATTATTAACAGGAAGACGTGGAATAACCCAAGTGTCAACTGATGAATGGATGTAAAACATTTGTGATATAATATATGTGTGTGTGCGTACATGTCATGTTTGAATACTTATTGTAATTGCAGAATTCAAACATTACAAGTGTATTACAATTTTAGTGTTTAGTATTTTTCCTTTCTGAAAAAGTGTGTACATTTTTTTCATCTTCTGTATACGTGCATGTAAACAGTAGATATGTTCATTAAGTGAAAAGTATTAAAAATATGTAATAAAGAAAATAAGGAGGAAGAAAAGCCTTTCTTAGGCTTTCAGTGTCTTCTTTACAACTGTCCGATCCACTGGGGCATACACATAGACTGTTTTTTCCAGAGGCATCAGTCATATCCTTAAATAGGCTATTTGCCAAGTTCATCTGTTTTATTTCCACAAACTGAGGTTGGGATTGATCAACAATATATTATATAGATTTGCTAAAATGGTATTTCAAACAGGCAGCCCTAGAGGTCACTCAATTTAACTGTCTCCCAAAGTTATAATAATTGATTACAGTAGACGTCAAATAGCCAGCCTCTGAAACTCATGGCCATGGCTGAACTCCATTAAACGTACTAACAATGTCAGAGTCCATTGCTTCTGGCAGTGCCATTCCTGTTATCGTGTTGATCAAAAGGTAATGGGAAGTGACAAGTAATATCACAAACACTCCACACTCCACCATAAAGAAAATATTCTTCAAACACTTAGGTAACCGTGGGGATAGGCTGTTTCATAATAATCAAATCCGACGGTCTTTTATGGCTTTAAGAAACATGGCTGTGTTTTACTGAAACCAATCTTCCTCTATGAATTTTTACCATAAGCCAGTAGGTTACCTGCCGCATGAAAGCAGATTAAGGTTCATGTAACAGTTCACCGTGTGGAACCCAGGTACACACACAGCATGTTTGTTTCTCTGGTTCTCTGTAGTCTCCAAATAAATAAAGATGCCAAGGATGTGCATGTATTATCTCTTGCCTGCCCATATCATGTATTTTCAGGGTGTTATGAATTTATAATTTTCTCCATGCTTGGACTGACCCCTACTCTGTTCTTCACAGTACACAATGCCACCTCATCTGCCAAATTTGTCTCATATATTATTTTCTTTCTATTGTGTTTCCCAAACTTTTTCATTTCTAAATGCAAGTAATTGGCCTCTTCTATGTGTTTATTTTATTAAATATCTATAGTGTAATAAACCAGATATCTCTGTAACCCAAAGTGGATCATCTTCAGCACGTAGAAAAGGAACTCAATGTTTTTCTTTTTTCTTTCCAAGTCTAACCTCCCACTAATCAATTATGTAAGTGATTTGAATTACCATCTAATGTCTCCGTCGCTAAGTGCAAAAGTTGAAAGTTGTTATTAACTTCACTCTATGCCTCACCATCAGTTGTGATTGTGAGTAAATCTTGCCAGCACCTCATAAAAAATCATGTCTGAACTGTCAGAATTTCTCTGTGTGAACTCCGCCACCAGCCTCGGATATCTGCGGATTTGCCATCAGCTTCCTTTCTAACTGGTCTGTCTGAAAATTGATTCTTTCTTCCACCACTCTGTCAATTTCATTTTCCCAAGAAACAAATATGATTTTGTGATATAAGTTAGTAAGTCTAAAAGTCCAATATCAGAGTATTCGTGGGCTCTTCGTTGCCTATAGAATTAGCTTTCTATTTTTATCAGAACAAATAAATTTTCTTTCACAAACTCAACTCTTAAAATTTCACAGTCACTTCTCTTAATACTTCTGGTACACTCTATTTATGACTACTCTTCAAATTAAATTATTCATGCATATATCCAACAAATATATACTGAGTGCTCCTTATGTGTTGGGCATTATTTTACATCTTGAGGTTGCATCAGTGAATCCCACGCACAAACCAACAGATATTACTTTCTCTCTCACCTCCTCCAGATTTTACTAAAATGTCACCTTACAGTTTAAGATTTTTTTTTTCTTTTGAGATGGTGTGTCACTCTTTTGCCCAGACTAGAGTGCAGTGGCAGGTCATAAGTCGCTGCAACCTAAACTCCTGGACTCAAGTGATCCTCCTGCCTCACCCTATGCAGTAGCTGGGACTACAGGCATGGGCTACCACACTGGTGAATTATTATTATTATTTTTTAATTTCTTGAAGAGACTAGGTATTCCAATATTGCCTGCAGGTATTGAACTCCTGGTCTCAGGTGATCCTCTCATTTTGATCTCTTTTCACGGTGGTGTCTGAAGGTCTCAGATTATAAATCTGAGCCACCATGTCTGGATCCAGTTTAAGACTTCTTTGACACCATATTTAAAATTTCACCCCACAAAAATACAGTTCTGTCGTTCTGTCTTCTTCCTGAGACAGCTTTTTCCAATACCTTTTTCAATCCTGAGTCTTCTATATATTTGTTTATGCTTCTTCCTCTACTATAAAGTACATGCAGTGAGGCCTGGGATTTTGGTTCTCTAGATGTCAGTAAAGACAGTGAACTGCTCTAATATATGACCAATCTTCAAAAGGAAATTCGATCATAAATAACACAAGCCAGGATTTCATGGTCCTGTTACTGCTGTCTGAATAGAGAATTTTTTTTTTCTCCATTGCCAATCCTGAATGAGATGTTTTCCTTTATATTAACAAAGATTAAGGATTTATGTAAATCCTCAAGTCCCATTTTCAGTAATCCAATTATATTCTTTTCATACATCAATCCTGTTTCAAATATCTCCTTCTCTATAAAACCCTGCTTGGTATCCCTGGTAGGAATGCTTTCTTATTTCTCAATGGCACCAAAGAATAAGTAATGCTTCTGTAAAAACATTTGTTACAGTGTATAATTTAATATCATTCACAATTACGTAGCATTAGGTGGGGTGAAGAAAGGGTAAACAAACATTAGCCTGCACAATTAAAGTTTTCTGAAGAATATCGTCTTACCATTTATTCTAGAGAAAAGAAGTGAAAGTCATGTTAACTATATGTGTAGTCCAAATGAATACATTTTAATTTAAAATATAAAACACTGATATGAAGAGCCTTTTAAGACACACTGCTCTTTTAAATAAAAAAATGAAGTTAAAGAGTGATGTGTAAAATTCTTTAAGGAAAAACATTGTGATGAAACTATTGCTTATTCTCTATTCTTATTTTTAACTCATCTGAATATCTTACCTGTAAAATAAAAAGAGAAAACAAAGAAATAAAACTCCCTCCTCCTTATTTGCACCGGTCAGTATAAAAAGCTAGAGACATATTTTGATTTCTCCATGCAAAATTCTGATTCTTTAGGAATATTAAGCTATTAGGGATGCACTGATATAATCAGCTTAAGAGGAAATAAGATAATAATAGTTAAATACTTGATTATGTGTGTGTGTGTTTGGTACTCTTAGGGAATCTTTAAAAAAAATGCTTATTAAATCAATAAGTACCTTTGAACTCCATGCCTATATGTCCCAGGTATTAATGTCTAATATATTGTAGTTAAACTGGCAGCTGAATGTCCTGCCCTCTTGGAAATATTCTATATTCAGGAAAAAGAAATAAATACATGACAAATACATAAATAGATACATACATAATAAATAGAAAAATAAATAAACAAGATGTTGAGTAAGTACTATGTCAGGAAAGCAGAGAGCACCACAAATGTTAATAAGAAGAGGACAGTCTGATGAAGATCCCTGAGGGGAGGTAATGACTATGATGACCCCAGAGGGTAACAAGGAATCAGTCATGATGAAATAGTCGGGGAGCCAGGTTCTTTCATGGGAGAAGTAATCAAATGGTCAAATGTTCTCAGAATGCTGCTGCAGCTCTGCTTACATCAGTTAGTAATCCATAAAATGAGAGTAGCGTCATAGGAGGGTGAAGATGTTTACAGACATCAAATGCTGTAAGGCCTTGTAAAACCAGGTAGAGAATGGACATTGTATTCCAAGTTCAAGGGGGGAGTAACTGAACCTATGTTTGGTTCTAAAAATAACATTTCAGATATTCTTGAATATGTGAATAGACAAGCAAACTGTAGTATCCACACAATAAAATACTCTTCAGTATCATTCATGAAGATATTAAATATGGGCACAAATATTTGATCACTTTACTTATCTTCTAGTATTGTTTTCTCCAAATATTTAAATCCAGAAATTCACATTACTTTGTTATAAATCCATTTTGACATTATCCCCCCTTCAATTTTAGTTGGAACATTGTGTTAATTTTCTGAAAAATATGAGTATAGGTAGAGTATCTTATTTATTTTTGTACCTCCAAAATCTAGTAATCTGTATATTATTAAACTTTTGTTTAGCAATAGTGTCTTTGAATTTGGAGGAAAAGTCTACCATAACTATGGAAAATCACAAAAATACTAAAATTTTAAAACAATGTTCATTTTCCTATTTATTCGGTTCAATTTCAATTAAAAAGCAAATAAAGAGTGCTGTGAAGAGCTATCTTAACATTCTTTTAGTGTCATATCATAAGTAAATACACAATTAATATGTGAAGAGGAAGATTTGCTAAATAATGGGAAGGTAGTTTAAACATCACATACGGGTAAATATTGTATAAAAGCACAATACTCTAGATGTTTATATTCCCAGAAAATAAAAACACTCATAAATGATTGCCATATCAATTTGTTCTATAGTGTCATTTGTTTCATCCACATGGCTGTCATAGTCTAATTCTTCATGGTTCAAATATTCAATCCTTAGCATTATGTGAAGAAGATGGGGAACAGAGATAATTTAAAATAACTACAATAACTAAGAAAATGCCGTGAGGGCTATGTTAACCAGTTTGATGAAAATGTTTCAAATTGTATATAAAACCAGCACATTGTACCTATGACTGTGTTAATGTACACAGCTATGATTTAATAAAAAAGACATAAATTTAACTATACCATTACCCTATGAAAAAAACATTATATGACTTTCTGAATGATAGCTAAACCCTGCTCTCTTGTTAAACTGATTATAAAGACAAAGCAAAATAAAACTACCTAAAAAATTAATAACAAGGACTGACAAAAATAATGTGTTAGAAACTTGATAATATATATATATATCTCAAGATTATCTATGTCTTCTTTGCCCTGTTACCTGATTACAAAATTGTTTGGCTCTTTCTGCTAGAAAGAATTTCTTTACTATTATGTAGCACACCGTGTATATTTTGGTTCCTCTTTTTTCTAAAGTTCATGAACAGTTTCTTTTCTGTATTACACTCATGCTCTAAGATCCAGAAGTTCTTTTGTTGTTGTTGCATTTTTGGCTGGGGCGGGGCTTGAACCCACCACCCTCGGTATATGGGGCCGGCATCCTACTCCTTGAGCCACAGACATCATCCTAAGATCCATAATTTTTAAAACTATAAGTACAGGTTATTTCCAAATTTATATTTCCAGTCTACATCTTTCTTATAAATTTCAGGCTCATATTTATTTAATACTTTTACTGAATGTTGAAAATATTTTCAAAATTAACACAGCCCAAACTAAATTACCAATCCTTTTTATCCAAGTCCACAACCTTCTTATCCATCTAAGATACTGAAAACCTCATACTTCCAGTTGGAGTCAACTTTGACTCCTCTCGGTCTCTAACAACTCTCCTCAAATATGTCAGTGAACTATCAGTTTTTCTCTTTAATTTCATTGGTATCACGTGCTGCAAGCCACCATACTTTCTCTGTGGAGTCATTGCTATAATTTCCCACTTTTTTATTACAATATTCCATCTGTTCTTTTATTAGCATTCTTGTATACTCTGAAGTTTATTTTCAGGAAAGTTGCTACAATTTTTTCCCCTTAAATCTTAAATATTTACCTTCTGCAGTGGTAACTCTTAAATCTTAAATATTTAACCTGCAGTGGTTACTCACTTCATCCAGAATAAAACCAGCCCTTGTAATTGGTTAGCTATCCCTGTAGGGCACATCTCCCATCCTCTCCCTGTTACACTCTGACCCTGTTTCCTGTCGACTTTTTTTTTTTCTGTTGTTGCTATAGCACCTATCATAGTGACTGACACAGAATAAAGTTGAATAAGCAAATGATGAATAAATAAATTTTCATTGTAATATATACACTAATTAATGCCTAGCATGGTGTTTCTCAAATCCACGGCCCTTATAATCACAGATGCATTGTAGCTCATTATGGCCTTTCAGGTCCTATTTCCACATTCCTGCTATATATCCTCCTGGGATATCCTCCTTGGCTTCCCATTATCTATTCATCTTCCCTTTATAGAATAAGTTAAAACTGACTTTTGGACTTTGATTTTCTGTTTTCATCCCCTAGGAAATTAGACAAGATCTATAATCCCATACAGCCTTTACAGTATTGCATAATTTTCAAAGGACCAAATAACAAAGATCACTGAAACCTAAACAGACAAAGAAACCCTCCAGAAAAAATATTTCATAGGTGCAGATGCTGCTTTTTCACTATGGAAATCGGCTTATTTCAGCATGCATAAAATAAATTTTTTGTTTGCATTAAATTTATATATTTCTCCTATCATAACCTGTAGACACTGTGGAAATGCTCAGAAACTTTAAAAAATAAAATGAAACAAAATATTATTTCTGAGAACAAATTTTAAGTGGAAAACAGTATAATGTGTCAAAAATATTTTGTCATTATATAAACTTCATTGTTGCATGGGTGCAAATCTCTATAGCAAAAGCATGAACTAAGCATTTCATGTCTGCATCTATAATTTTGTAATAAACACCAACAGTGTATACAGTACTTTAATAATAATTGAAGTCACCAATACATTTTCTCCCTCCCTAAATTTCAATCACTAATTTGTTAATTTCTTAATCTGATGAATGCAGCTACTCTGAACTACAGTACTGTAGACCAATTTGTACTTTTCAAAAGTAAATGTCTCCTTTGTATGGAGGTTTTTTAAAAGAAAAAAAAATAAAATGGCATTCCATAAGTGCATTAAAATTAGCTTTCAATTTTTACATTTTAAGAAAATAGACCCATCTAGTTACTAAATTTCCATCAATTTTACAAGCTTTATTTGTGTGTAACTCTTAGTGGTTAATTAAATTCACATTGAAGAAATAAGCATTTTTAGGAGTGCTACCATAAGCAGAGTATTAAGAACTATCAGCCTACCTTTAAAAATGCAGGATACCCAGTTGTATTCAAGCTATTATGATTGAATATATTGTTTGGGCAACTTGGAGTTAGTATTTTGATAAACACCCTTGTGATTCTGCTTCAGATGTCACTGTCCACACACTACCCACTGAGGAATCTGCCCAGCAATAAAGGCTTTCTAATGGGCTAATAACCCCAAAGCAGGATTTATGTATTTGCCTTTACATAGAGACCAAAACAAAAGACAATAAAATAAACTAAAACAAAAACAAACAAAAACAACTCTTAGTTCCCTGATATCAGCTCTTAATCTATTATTCTTCCCTGATGATGACTGTGGTCCTACGGCTGTGAGCAATGCACAATTGACGTACTTTTCCTTTTTTCTTTCTCTAGACTAAGGCTGTAGAATGAATTTATGCTAACGAAGCTCTGCTGTCTCCTGGCACAGAAATTTAAGGGAAATTACCTATATCCTATTGAAAGTAAGACATGAAGGAAAAAGAAACTAACATATTATTATATAAGTGTCCTGAAAATGGAAAAAAGCCTCACTGTACATAATTACAAAATTTGAAATATAAACAGTACATAATACAATAGCCATAGATATTAAAGTTGTGGTGTACTGTTACAGAAAAGTAGAAATTCCAAAGAAAAAGACCTTGAAATGAAACAGGACAAACACTCAAACGAACAAAAATTGAATTATGTTAAACAGGTGAATACATAACCAACTAGAACTAGTGGATAATCATAACCAGCAATTGTTGAGACCTTACTCCATGCAGACAGGGTTATAAGGCTTTTTAAAGATTAACCCATATTAATCCTCAAAGCTATCTTATGTAATAGCACATTTTATTCTTCCTAATTTCCAGGAAGGAAATAAATAGAAGCACTTATGTGGCTCCATATCTTCCTGATCCTGAAGCTCACACAGGGAATTATTTACAGAGTTATGGATAATTGTTTTCAGCAGTCTGAGTAATAGTAACTTTCACATACTAATTCAATTAGTGTAACCTAAGACATATTAAACTCTCTGCACACATAAAAGAATAATTCCTTGTTTTCAAGTTTTCCATAGATGTATTTTAAAATCTTTTGAAATTTTATAAGACCTAGTATTCCCAGATGATCTGTTTGATTACTTATTTAAGGTGAAGCAGTAATCCAGTCCTCAGATTTATATACCATGACTAAGGTCTATTGTCAGCTATGTTATGTATCTACAAATATAATATATCAATAAAGATACAGACCTCCCCCCCCAAAAAAAAGGAAAAAAAATACATATTCTTATTTTTCTTTTTCAAGACAGGGTCTTGCTCTCTTCTTTGGGCTATGGCCCCATAGTATTATCATAGCTCGCTGTGACCTCAAACCCTTACGTTCAGAGATACTCCTGTCTTGGCGTCCTGAGCAGCTAGAACTACAGGTGTGTGCCACCACACCAAGCTAAACACTATGAAATGCCATAATGTATACACAGCATTTAGTTGAATATTTACAGACATTATGAAATGAATATGTCTTTAGTACCAACATTACTTCTAGTAGGAGGAGTGCAGAAAAGTATTGGTGCTTTGAGAGAGTTAATTTACAGCTGCCCAAAGTACAGCTCACAGTCCAGACTGGAGGCAAATTGCTGAGGGAACTCTTGGTGTTGGCAGTGAAATGACAGGTATACTTTCCGTGCTAGGGGCACAGCTACCATTTCTTATGTCTCATGTCTGTCTCCAGATCTCACAAGGATATCTATCATTGGAGGCATACTTGTCATAAATAAAAGCTTTACTTTAAGGAAATATAGAAAATATTGTTTTAGATTTCCAGGTTTTATAGTGTAGGAAGACAAGTTAGATAAAGGGTTTCAAATGAACGTCCAGTGAACTGAACTAACTTATAGTATCTGTACGGTCCATGGTTTTAGATACTCAGATGTACTTGAATTGTCACATTTGCCAGTAATAACAAGCTTCCACCTATTCATGTTATCTTTATATCAAAAAACCACATGCTCACTATTTACCCAGAAGCAGAGCTCCAAAGCTTCCTCCATCTCTGGGGTGGTGCTTACTTTTTTTTTAGTTCAACCAATCTCTCATCTTGATAGCCTACTGCCTATAAAATAAATTATAAATATAAGCACCACCAGCCTATTGTATATACAATGTAAGAAGAATATGAGGTAGAAAAATGAAAAGATAGCATAAATTATAGCAAAGAAGAAAGTAGTATTCATATCTATTGTAGTCTTTGCTTTTGCAGCTCACCCAAATCTTCTAGTTTTTCTTTACAACTGTCTTCTTTAATTACCCGTATGTGTTTTGCTTCCATCCAGAACTTTATGTGATCATATCTCTTTATCCAATCAAGTGACCCAAACTTTCATTTCTCAAGGTTTTGAGTCCTTGCTAGTCCCACCAATATTAGCTTTTTGGACAAATCTATTCCTTTACTTCTGTACATTACGGTATTAGAAGGCATCTCAGAGGATTTCTCCAGGCTTCAGATATGCGCTCATTGTGTGGTTAACTCCAATTTTCCATTTATTGACGCACCCCAGTCACACAGAAGTCTTGTGCTTGCCTGTTTGTTCAGTGGAATGAGAAATCCAAAAAAATCAACAAGAGGCTCAATTAACATTTTCGTTCATTCTTATGTCTTATACTGAAGGCATTTCTTTTTTTTCTACTGATATCTCTTTTTGGCACTATAATTTAGCATCAGAGGCATGGAAAACAAACAAAACAAAATAAACAAAAAAATAAAAAATTCTCGGTGGCACTCATAGCTCAGTGGGTAGGGCACCTTGAACCAAGGCTGGCGGGTTCAAACTCGGCTCAGTCCAGCTAAACAACCATGACAACTGCAACAACAAAAAAATGTAGCCGGGCATTGTGGCAAGCACCTGTACTCCCAGCTACTTGGGAGGCTGAGGCAAGAGAATCAAGCCCAAGAGTTTGAGGTTTCTGTGAGCTGTGACACCAGGGCACTCTACTCAGGGTGACAGCTTGAAACTCTGTCTCCAAAAATAAATAAATAATAAAAAATTCTAAACAAGCTTTTAGGTATAACAGTGAGAGATATCTGTCTACTCCTGTTCTTTATTTTTCAGACCTATATTTCTAGCTATGAGTGAACATAACAATGAAACAAAACATACATACTTCTTTGTCAATGGCACAAGAGATGACATTTTATGCAAAAATACTAATACTGCAAATTCTGCAAAAATTGATTCCAAAAAGGACTGTAAATGTTCAGTATTATCCTAAGAACTTTAGAAAATAAGACATAATAATTAGACATAATACTATGTCATGGGTTTATCGGCAGTGTTAATAAAATTTATTCTAGTGTTTCATAAAATGATGGTGTGATTACACTCCCTGGTAACTTAGATTTTATGATGCTTGATACAGAAAAAAGTCATTTGCCTTGTGTTAGCTGTGCACATGTGTTCTTATGACCTGGCCTCCCTTCAGGAGGGAACCTTCTTAGGATAAAGTCAGTTCACAGACTCCAGCTGCCGCAATTGACAATTTCGGTATCCTTTTCAGTTTTCCTTTCGCTTCTCTATCAACCAGTGCCAGAGTGTGGCAGATATCCTAGGGCCATTTCTTCCCTATGTGAAATTCCTTCAATAGAAAATCTATTCCCTAGGGCACCAGTGACCTGGCCAAGACTTTCTCAGATTAGTGCTCTGTGTTTCTCTTACAAAAAATAAGAACTATCTTTAGGCTGTCACGCTAGAGTTGGAAACTCACAACTTTAATCCGACCTTCATTGAAATATTGGGACTTAATGAGTCTTTGCCAACAAAAGGCTCTCTTATTCTTTTTTTTTTTTTTTTAATTTAAGTCTAGAAGGAAAAAAAATTTCCAGTTTGGTAAGGCCCTGTATTTCTGAATTTTATTGATTCCCTTTCCTTTCTCCTCAAAAACCATTACATTTTCACCTAAAGCATAGATTTTTATAGTCTGTCAGTACAATCAGCAGTTGCCAAAACTACAAAATGGTTTTCTAATCATTTTTCTTCGAACTTTAGGATCACGATACTCAAGATTTGCCTTTCAACTTGTCACGATCAACCACTTTACTAGTTTTCCTATTGAATAAAATGTATTGTTCTATACCCAGTCTAATGTATGCCTCTTTGATGCCCACTACATAGCCATTTAGCCAAAATCACTTGAAAGTATTATTGTCTCTATTAGCTGAAGTAGGATAAATACAGAAACAAACAATCCTGCATTTCAGTGGCTCAATAAAATAAAATAATTATTGCTTGAAACATTTTCTAACATAGTCAGTGAAGGGGACTCTGCTCCCTGTTCATCCATTGACCTTTACCTCTTCCATTCTATTATGCTAACTTCTCTCAACCACATAGCCTCCATGGACAAGGTACAGGGAAAAATGAGTGTTGAGGAGCCCTCACTCACTGTTACTTTCCACAGGAAGTGATGTTTCAACATGTCATTCATGAGAATTAGGTAAGTGGCTGAAGTAAAATGAAAGGGGGCTGGAAATAGCTCTTAACTATTTTTATAGGAAAAAAACACATACCTTGGTTATGCACCTAAACAATCACCATTGCAGAGGATAAATCTATACTCTTGATACATTCAAGATCTTAATTCTCACCTTCATATTCACCTTCTGCTAAGCAAGCATGAGATTGGTGAAGATAGAAGATGGCTAAGAGCAGATACATCACTTTAATATGGTTCTTATAGAAAGAACTGTGTTCACAGGTCCTGTTAGTGCGTAGCCTAGGTTCATTTCAACAGGTCCAACCACTGTTTATTAGTCTAGTCCCCTGTCATATTTCCTTTCTTATAAGTATCCAACCATCCAGATAAAACATTCTCTTTTCAAATATATATAAAGTTCATAGAAATTCAGAGGCCAAACAGATGATTGAAGAGTTTAGACTCCAGAGTATGTACAATATCCTCTTCAAATTAAAAATAAATTACTATGTCTTTCACTTTAGGGTCCCACTAATTAAAATCTGCCATCTGAAACAAATTGCCTTATCTGCTCTCCATCAGATTCAATTAGTAGGACCCTAAAGCTACCAATGTTTACTTCTGGTTGGTAACAGCATATGTTACAAAGCTGTTTGCTTTTAATGAGTGTACTCATTACTGATAACAGTGCAAGACACACACACACACACAGAGTACTACTTTTGATGTATTACTTTGATAGGATAAGAAATGCGACAAAAGGTTACCCATTTGGTGTTCTCTAGTAGGAGGCATGGATTTATGGATCAAGAGTCAATATAAGGATTCTGTTTGTCTGAGTCTGTCTATCAAAATTGTATATAGAGGTACCAGAAATAAATACAAACCCACTATGAACAACTGCCATAAATGTCTTAACACAATAAATAAGTAAGTGAGGTAAAGGCTATGTTAGCGAGTTTGATGTAAGCATTCCAAATTGTACATAAAATCAGCACATTGTACCCCATAAATGCATTAATATATACACAGTTATGAGTTAATAAAAAAAATTCCAAAAAGGGGAGGCGCACATAGCTCAGTGGGAACGGCGTTGGCCTCATATACCTAGGCTGGCAGGTTTGAATACAGCCCGGGCCAGATAAACAATGACAATTGCAACCAAAAAATAGCCAGGCATTGTGGCAGGCAATGATAGTCTCAGCTACTCAAGAGGCTGAGGCAAGAGAATTGCTTAAGCCCAAGAGTTTGAGGTTGCCATGAGCTGTGATACCAATGCACTCTACTGAGGGCAACATAGTGAGACTCTGTCTCAAGAAAAAACAAAAATTCAAATATTGTGACCTAATTGTACTCTCATATTAATTTGAAATAAAAACACCAATTGAATTCAATTGAAAAACCACATTCTGAGATCCACTAGGTCAACTGGAAGATATATTTGGTCCAAAACTATGTACATTTATTACTGAGTCCTATTAGACCTTATGCTAAGTAGGGGACTAGATTGACCTTCAGGTTCCTCTGTGATTGGTACGTTAGCTCAGGGATTCAAATAATCCCTGAAATATTGTAGTATTTTCTTTTCTTCAGAGTGCAATTACCCAGCTAAATGGTTGTAGATTCCTTTGGGCAAAGCTAGGAGGAAAATTAATGGAAGATATTCATGTATAATTTTAGGAATTTTTTTAGGACTATTAGGCCTCTCTTTATTCAAGGGGCTCTGAATCAGCGAAACTAGTCCTGGGAATTAGATGAGGATACATCGCTATTTTTATGGTGGTTAAAGATCAAGGCTAGGTTTTCATTTTTGCCTTTTTTTCTATAATTTATGTATAAAAATAGAAACTTCTTGACTCTAATTCTACCTGGATCATGGGATTTAATCATCAATTTTATTGCCAAATGTCCATTTGATTCAAATTTTTCCTATTTCCAGTGTATTCCTGGTGCCTATTATGACAAATACACCAGTATTATTTTTATAGCTAACGTCTCTGTGTCTATTATGGAATCCTGAATACACTGGGTGAAGATTTGACATTAACCACCTGGCATATCATCACCTATGGTAATATTGCTATCATTCTTACCCACACATAGAAAGTATATCACTTTTCAAATGGGTTAGGACATCTTTCAACAAATGTAGGTTCTCAAAGATTTGTCAAGGACCTATTCACAGACAACTTATGGTAAGTCCACTTAATCTGCTTCAACTTTTACTTTTTAATGGAATTTATACCAGTTTCATTTATTGAGGTGGTGTTCAACCAGTGTGTTTTTGAGCTAACCAAATGTTTTCAGGTGTATTAATTAACACGGTAAATGTAGCATAAACTGTAAGTGTGACCATGTCAATGAATAGATTTCAATGTAAATTGCATTGTATTTCCCTAATGTAGCACCTTCAAAATCTAATGCATTAATATTCCCAAACATATTCCAATACAAAGAAGCAAAATACTGTGATTTCTTTGGAATGCCTTTCCTTATGAATTTGACTTTGGCATTTGCACACTGAGATATAGAATAATCTAGTTCTGGATATGAGGCAGTAAGATAATAAAATAAACATTGATGAAATTGGCACTACTTTCAGGGCAAGTGTTTCAGGTTGTATCATTATTAAGTTTTTAATTAAGACAGGACAAATAAGCCCATAAGACAGAGAAAGGGTACACTCTCTAGAAGTAGTGTACTAATAGCCATCTGAATCCTATGAAATATTCCCATTTGAATTTGGTAGTTTCTACTATTTTGTACAAATTCCTGGTAAATTTTCAAATCCAGTGTAGGCTATATTTGAAGACCAGGATGACTTTTGACTGTTTAAACCAGTAATTTCCAACTGGTGCATTGTGAGAGGATAGGTGCACCATGAAAATTTTGTAAGATCATTAATTAACTTATGTTTGAAAAATGTTCAAAGAACAATAAGTGTATTCTTTCTTTTTTTTTTTTTTACTCACTTTTAACTAACATAATTTAATTATGTGCTATGGAAATTTAACTATAGGTTCAAGTGTGCTGTGAGATAAAGAAGGTTGAAAAATATTGGTCTAAACTCTGTGGCTATGAGAGAAAAGAAATATTTTAGAACAGACAAAGATCTCCTTTCTATTATCAACTGTTTAGCTAAGACTTTCACTTTTGGCTCTTATGTAAGATTTTCATTGCAATTAGACACTATTGGAGAACCTGAATCTCTATATTCCTCACATCTTTCACCAGTGACCTAAAAATATGTATATTATTCATTAAAAATCCTGGTTTTCTCTTCAATGCTTTATTTCTGCCAATAATTTCACTGATTGATTACTGTATGTCATAGATTATCAGTATACCACCATCAAAAGCTAAGTGGTTCTTCACTAAATTGAAAGGAACCCAGATAAAATAATGATTTCTAGATTCTCTGCTTCTTATGGGTATATTAACCTTATGCCTCTTTTGCCAATAATTATTATATCAGTAAAGTTTTTGTAGTTTAAGGCAGTATAAAAACACATCCCCTTATGCATGAAAAGGGTAACATAAAGAAATTGGTGAAAAAGTTTTTAAAATGTGCGACCATTGTGTACTCATAAAAGTCAAAAATAAAATAAAAAGAAATTGATCAATTAACACATTTCTGAGAGGATCAAAGAATCAGGTTTTGGTATCATACAGAAAGAATTATAGTAGCAAATATAAATATGCTACCTTAACATCTAATATTCTATGGTTGCACCTCTGTTATAGTTGCCCATCTCTCAGCATCTCTGATATTTCACCAACTGCTCTAGAACAAGCTTCCCCCATCATAATAAACAAAATGTGCAATAACTGCCTTGTCATGCCTTTTGTTGAGTACTTCTCCTAGGTGTGCTTAGTGGAACCACATTATCTACAAAACTTTACCTGGAAGAGCATGCAGGAGGATTGATAGGTAAAAAGTCCTAGAAGTGAAAGTGAGTGCATGCTATCCAAAAGTAATATGGCTAAGACTACGGAAGATGTTCAAGAAAAAAAAAATACTATTGTTATATGGTGAGAGAAATATTTTATACTCTTCTTGGAGAAATAAAATGCATATTAATTCCTCTGAGAAAATATTTAAACAGCTCTCTGTAATATTTTAGTTAGAATTTATCAAATTTACATGTGCAGATTAAGCTTGAATTGAATAATATCTATTAACACTCCACTGAATAGCACCTGTTTTAGAAAACTTGAGACTAGATTGAAGGCATCAGAAGAATGGTGGACAAAAACAGGATTGGAAATGCTTCTTGTCTTATTAAATGAATTGACATTTTAAATAAGGAAGAATCAATGAGAAGCTGAAACCTTTGCATAACACAATAATATTTCATTTACATCAGAGGCACCCGTGTGAAAAAAGAAGGCAAATTGAGAGGTTGATGCATGAATCCAGATAAGACCAGATGAGAATGAAGCGCTGCAAGTTAGTACCATTTGAACATCCTGCAAAGACATTATGAAAATGAAACAAAATGTAAAGGCTAATGGGAGCTAGTAGGAGCCTGCATTCTACTGATGATCCTCACTGAATCCTTTCTGTCCCTTACTATTTCCACAACACATAGAATATGTGTCTATCAAGGATTTAGACTCCACAAACCAAATACAAAGAAGCAAAGTCAAGAGCACTTATGGAATAGAAGACACTCATGTGTCAGGTTACAACATTGCTGAAATGAAGCTTAGGTATAGAAAAATAAACATAAGTGATAATGCTGATAGACTTTATAATTTTATCTTGATTATATTTGATTCTTGACTTTTGGTATTTGGGTATATTGGGTTAAGTAATAATATAGAATCTGTGCCCATGCCATAGAAGTGTCAAAAAAGGCAAAGACATCAAATCAAAATTTGGATTATAAACACTTAACAAGCCAGTGTTGATTTGGAGGCAAATAGGAAGACACAGATTAGATGGTATCTGCTCATGTATTACCTAGCATGATAATGTACCTTTGTATATTTCTGGTATGTCCATATCTTAATCTTCTTCTTATTAGAGATTATGCAGAGATTAATTTTTTTTAATTTTAAGATTTTGTTATTCTGAAAATTATTGAGTTGTGAATGGAATTAGTGTCAGTGGTTCAAAACTTTGCTGAACTATCATACATATTGAACACATATATTTCTAAACTAGTTTAATAATGATTTTTTAATTATCTCCCAACAGAGACTATCCCTTAAGGTGGCATTGAAAATGTGATATTACACATCTAGCTCATGGTTAGTTATGTTTACTCTTGAAAGTTGATAGTTTTGAGCTGAATTGATAAAATGTGAATCCCATAAGTCAAGGGTTCATGTATAAATTGGGGAAAATGTATTAAATTGTATTTAATAATGGATGAACACTAAAACAACCATTAATGACATATAATTTGTAATTCTTACTGTATTGTTATTTTATTTCATTCTTATGTTTTTTCTTATGAAATCTCTAAGTAAACCCTCCAGCTAAATACTTAGTTATTAAACACTCTTGCAAAAGTTGTATTTATAATCTTAACAAGGTAAAACATGATATATATTTTAACATTTTAAATATAAGGATTACATTGGTGTATTTTATTTTATTTTATTTTTTTGAGGCAGAGCCTCAAGCTATCACCCTTGGTTGAGTGTCATAGCATCACAGCTCACAGCAACCTCCAACTCCTGGGCTCAAGCGATTCTCCTGCCTCCGCCTCCCAAGTAGCTGGAACTACAGGCACCTACCACAATGCCTGGCTATTTTTTGGTTGCAGCCATCATTGTTGTTTGGTGGGCCTGGGCTGAGGATTCGAACCCGCCACCTTAGGTGTATGTGGCTGGCGCCTTAGCTGCTTGAGCCACAGGTGCCAAGGCCCATCGGTGTATTTTAGTGGGTGGAGGAGAGGATCTTCTCAAATCAAAATATCCTTGCAATTTCTAAATAATTAAGTATATTTTGTCTTGAGAGACTAATAAACAAAACAAGTATCTTTTAAAAAAAATGTATGTATTATTTAAAAGATTCTTTAGCCAAATAACGTAATTAAGGTACCCATGTGGGCTAATGACAAACTCTTCTGAAACATTATTAAAGTGATTTTACTGGAAGTATGTACAGTTCACTATGATGTTTGGGAAAATAGCCTGGCATTTTTTCTGTAATAGCTTATCCACTATGTCGAGAATCAGAACACACAGAGTGTATTTTCAACTTTGTTCCTCAGCTTAAGTCAGAGAGAACCTTTAGGAGCAGAGTAAAAATTGTCCTTGGATTTTAGGAATGGTCAAGTTATCTTGGGGGACCAGTAGTTCTAGAGGTCTCTGTGATAAATGCCTTTCAAAACTGATGGTTTAAAGATCAAATTTGTGTTATAGGCATGAGTTATAAAACCAAAACATATGTGGACGTGAAGCGGAACACAAATTTTATAAGACTTTAACCCTAACATCTCCCTTGAAGTACAGACTTCTCTGTGCAATTATTTAGCTTCTCTAATTTGAGACCAAATCATAAACATACACACAAAATGGTAATAACTCAGTTCCTGAGAATCTCCATTTAACTAACTTCTATACAATTTTGTTATCATGGTAAATGGGTACTTTAGGATTCATGTGAATCAGGACAAAAATCTTGGAGTTATGCTTAAATTTTCTTTTTACAACCCACATCTAATCAATCTATTAGCAAATACTGCTATACTTTAAGAACTACAAAGGATACACCCACTTTTTGCACCTCCTGTGATTTTATGTCTTCTTAATTTTCTTATAATGCTTTGTAAATATTCTGGAATCTGCTCTTGTTTTTGTTCTTTTGGCCTATTCTTAAAAGAATAACTAAAAGTGTTCTTCTGGCTATCACTTGTAGCTTGTGCCATACAAACTTCTCAATAAAAAAATGATTAAAATTATATTATGTTATTGGGGAAATAGCATTTTTTTTTAATTTTATTGGAAAAATTTTAAAACGCTTGATTCTGGAGAGAAGAGAGGTATGTTGAGTTTTCATATATATTCTCCATTGTTTTTCTCCTTTTACCAGTTTTCTGAATCAAAAGTGGCAAGACGTTTCCAGATTTCTCTTAAGATATAAAAAGCTGGAAAAATATTATTCCTAAGCTTACAGCAGGAAAATGTCAGATTTTTATATCTATAAAATCATAACCATTCCTGAACCCTTCAGAAAGTGGAAGTTAAAGGGCAAAAAACTAACCTGGGTTCTAAGGAAAGACAAACATCCCCAAAGACAGATAGGATTGAGGACTTGCTTTGCTAGGACAGACACTGTGAATCATAGAGGACAAACACCATGAATCATGGAAGCTGGAAAGAAGGATTTTCTTGTTAACAAATTGCTAAAGGCTGAGTCTATCTTAGTAGGAAACTATTAAACTCTTGGGAGCTGCTAAAATAAAAGGAAGTCATATCCCCTATCCACGGTTCAGGTGCACTCATCAGAAGGACTGCGAGTGGGGTATACTGAACTAAATTTCCTTTGTGTGATTCAACCTTTAGATAGGGAATAACTATTAACAAGACATGGAATTTTTTCTGGATCTTCCTTTGAGATCTACCTTATGGAAGAAAACCTTAATCTGTTTAGAGAAGAACAGGAAACAGTGCTTTCTTAAGAGTACAGGGTAGGGCACATGCTACCCGGGGAAGGGAACAAGAAACAGAGTCCCACAGACACAGGCTCTGCCTAAAGTGAAGTCTGAAACAGAAGAGCAAAGAATATCTGTGCCTGCATTATATCATTGTATTATGAGTCTAATAGAAATGAATAACAAATAACAAGGATCTAGTCCGAAAAGGAAGGAAAAATGAGAGAGTGTGAAAATGTCTTAAATGGAAATTCACAAAACAGGTTAAAGATGATAATGAAAGAGAAATGTTCAGAAGAACTTTCCATAACAACCACCCCCACATTATTCTGAAAAATTAGAAGTTTATGGTGCATTAGAATTACCATAGCAACAATGAAAGCACAGTTCAATTTGTGGCTATAATGACTCAACAATCCACTTCTCTACAACATGCACACACACACGGCAAAGGCACAGAAAAATTCAAGGAAAGCCCATATCCAGGCCTAAATATTTGGATTTTATTTTCTAACACACATATTCATTGTAAAGTTTTTTTAAAATATTCTAATTGGTCTAGGCTGTATGTAGTCTCTGGTTACTAAATAAAAACACAAATCTCGGTATTGTTTAGTTATTTTATAAATGTGATTAGAGTACATAGTTAGTTGACATCAAATAAAGGAGTTTATACCAAGTAATATGGATAAGTCTGATTCAGTCCGTTGAAAGGTCTCAGAAGTAGGATTGAGGCTTCCCTGAGAGAAGAATAAATTTAGCGAAAGGATAGTAGGTTTAACCCATGTTCACGAGTTGCATTCTACCCTCCTGATAGTCTGTCCTGTGGAATTTGGACATTCCTAGCCAGCTCTCTAAGGCATATAGGTCAAATTTTTTGCAATCAATCCCTTGATATATATCTCCTAGTGATTCTACTTCTCTGGTTGAACCCTGATTGATACCACACAGGTTGTTTAAATTCCAACAAATATTAATGACACACACAAAATCTAGGAAAACTGGGAAGACAAACACAGCATACCATGAAGGGAGAGCAATTAACAGATCAAGGCTTAGATTTAATCAAAATGTTGGAATTGACCAGAAAATTAAAATAATTGTGATAAATATGTTAATAGCTCTCGTGATAAAGATTGATAACATGTGAACATTGATGGGAAATTTTGACAGGGCTGGAATCTATTTTAAAAAAATCAAATGGAAATACAGAACATAAAATAAAGTAGCACCTCTGTAAGTTGACCACCCAAGGGACTATAACAAACTGGTTAACACATGGAGGTGATCAATTTCTGGAACTAGGCCTAATTTACTGACATGTACTTTTGGTGCGTGACTGGTCTATGAAAATTAGGTCAACTTAAGGTGGGGATCAATGTAGGGAGGGGGTCAACTATAAGGTTCTATTGTTCCATGATTTGAAGAATGTCCACAACAGGTTTATAAGTAGACTCAGCACAGCTGAAACAATGTAAAGCTCAATACAGGTTAATAGAAATTACTCTAACTGAGATATATGGAGAACAAAAGAGTAAAAAATAAATAAATTTTTTAGGTATTAATTATCCAAGAGTTGTGGGACAACATTGTCATGTATATAATTAAAAATTTTCATGGACAAAAGAGGCAATAGAGAAAAATAAATATTTGGAGCTATAATGGGTGATTTATCTGCCCAAATTAATGCCAGAAACTCTATGCATTCAAAAAATCTCAGAGTACAATAAACAGGGCAAATACCACTCATACACAGACACACAAATTCACACATCACACATAAATACATCATATTTAAACTGCTGTAAACTAGTAATACAAAGAATGTTTTAAAGATGCCCAGGGGGAGCAATCATATTACATTCAGAGAAAAATAAGATAATAATACAGTAAATTGCCTTGAGAAATTACCAAGTCAGAAGACATTGGAGTCATATTCTCAAAATAAAAATGTAAAATAAAAAAACAATAAAAACAACAATGAAAAAAATATTAAGACAGGATTTCATATAGAAAGTATACTATATATAATATTATAACATGTAAAATGTAATATAAATGTGTTTTATTTATGTATATTAAATGTAATTTATTATTATATATAGTAATATAAAAATCATATATTTTATATGTAATAATATATAGAATATGTATAAAATTATGCATAATTATATATATAACTCAAAATGTCTTAGGAGGAATAACTTTTATTTTTTTTTTATTTTTTTTTTTTTTTAATATATAGAATATGTATAAAATTATGCATAATTATATATATAACTCAAAATGTCTTAGCAGGAATAACTTTTATTTTTTTTAGGATACATTAAAATTTGGTTTAATAATTGTTTCAGGCAAAAAAAAAAAAAAAAATCACACTTGTAGTGAATGAACAAGAAACATTTTCACAGTAGCAGTAGGCTATTATTTTTAACTACCATCCCATGAATTCATAGGGAAGAGGTTCCAGTAGCTCAGGGAGGCACCTTGCTTTTGAATGTGACAAAGCATTGATTGACTTTTGAATTTATGGGAAATAGGTTCCAGCAACTTGTATCACTGTTACATGGGGTCTAATTGGTTATCCTGTGTGCTATGCTGTACACTTATTATGCCATGAGCTCATGGGGAATAAATAGGTTCTTGCACCTAAAAGCATGGGTCCACCAGTACTCCTGTGTGCTATGTTATATGCTTTATGCCATGAATTCATAGGGAATGGGTTCCAGGAGCTCAGGCTCCTTTCTGTTGGTTCTCACAAAGTGGGCTTCTCT